>NC_037673.1:112826254-112983551 GCF_003255815.1 Theropithecus gelada | reverse complement strand
AAAAAAAAAAAAAAAACAAAAAAAAAAAAACAAAAAAGAAAATAGAAAGTATCTTGATTTTATTTTTTTATTTTTATTTATTTATTTATTTTTGAGAGGGTGGCTCGCGCTGTCGCCCAGGCTGGAGTGCAGTGATGTGATCTCAGCTCACTGCAAGCTCCGCCTCCCGGGTTCACGCCATTCTCCTGCCTCAGCCTCCCGAGTAGCTGGGATTACAGGCGCCCGCCACCGCCCCCGGCTATTTTTTTGTATTTTTTAGTAGAGACGGGGTTTCGCCGGGTTAGCCAGGATGGTCTCAATCTCCTGACCTCGTGATCCGCCCGTCTCGGCCTCCCAAAGTGCTGGGATTACAGGCTTGAGCCACCGCGCCCGGGCTAGTATCTTGATTTTAAAATAATTATTGTATGATCTCCAGAGGTAGGGAGCTATGTTATGTTCATACAAACATTTAGTTTTCCATTTAGTTAAAGATCACTACAAACATACTGTTTTCCTAAAATCCTTTATAATTAAAGAGAAAAAAATTATGCTTATCACATTAAATTCATCAGTTTAATTTTAATGCCAGCCAAGATCATGAAAATACTTAATACAAAAATCCTTGCAGAATATAAGTAGTGATGATAAAATAACAACCAATATGGTTGTATGACAGGAAAATCATGCCAGACCAATTTAGCTTGCATGTAAAATTACATTACCAAGTATGCCACTACAAAAATATTATAAAGATATTTCTGGATAGTTAACTTATCTTAACATCTTGGGGGGTAGAATGGGATGACAGTGATTTTTAATTAGGTTAATTCTATATAACAAGCTATTTTATGGACTACATGCTTTCTCAGGTCTCTGCCAGAGAGCTTATATTCCCAACACTTAGATATCTTTTTGTTCTTTGCTCATGTTGGAAAATATAAAAATAAAGAAAAAGAGCCAAGATCATCTCAGCTCCTCTACTAAAGTATCTATTAAGAAGCTATCACTTTCCACTCTACTTCCCACCTGACATTCTTAACACCCAGCCAGACCCGTCAACACAGGATTTCAGCCCCTCAGCGGAGGGAGAGGAGGAAGGGCAGAGAACTCTCATGACATCTCACTCTTCCTCTCTGGTTTAGGACACATCGCCCTCTTCACTGAGTGACTCACCAAAGAGCCCGGGAAGCAGTTCAATATGCTCCTAAAACCTTTGCTAAGAAAGGAATTTCTACAAGTTCATTGAGTTCTATAAATATATGAGATCATGCCTGTCCGCTCTCAGAATCTGCCAGTAAGCTTTCTATCCCACTCAGAATGAAATCCCCAATTGCGTTTTAGGAAGACCTGCAAAGCCCACATCTGCAGCACCATCTTTCCTCTAGGATCTCAGACCCTCCCCTTTCCCATCCCCTTTCCCCACTCTGTACCAGCTGCATGGGCCTTTTCTCTGCTTGGCACTTCGTATATGCCAAAGGGCTTCTACACTTGCTCTTTTCTGGAAAAGCCTCCCACCAGGTCCTCCAGTGGCTCACTCAGGTCATGTAGGTCTCTGCTGTAAGGTGAAACCCTCAGAGAGACCTTCCCTGATCACCCCATAGGAAGGAGAATAACAGCCCTGATGGATGCCCACATCCTAATCCCTGAAACTTGTGAATATGTTACCTTACATGGCAAAAGAGGCCTTGCAGGTATGATTAAGAATATTGAGATGGGAAGATTATCCTGTATAATTGGGATAGGCCTAACATAATCATAAGGGTCCTCATGAGAGGGTGAGAGTAAGTGAGAGATTTGAAGATGCTGGGCTGCCGATTCTGAAGATAGAGAAAGGGCACTGAGCCAGAGAATGCAGGTGACTTCTAGAAGCTGAAAAAAGCAGGGAAACAGTTTTTACCCTAGAGCCCCCAGAAAGAATGCAGTCTTGCTGACATTTTTATTTTAGCCCAGTGAGACCCATTTTGAACTTTTGACCTCCAGAACAGTAGGATAATAAATTTGCATTGTTTTAAGCCATCAAATATATGGTAATTTCTTATGGCAGCAATAGGAAACTTAAAAATAACCTGCCTTCCCCAGTCTCCACCAGGTTACTTCTGACTCCAGCACTCTGCTTTATTTTTCTTCATAGCATTTCCCACTACTGGAAATTGCATTGCTTTCTCATCTGTTTGTTTGCTTGTCTATTGTTTGCAACAGGATGTACACTTCATGAGGATGGAGACTTTGCTTTGTTCATCTCTCATAGGTAAAAGTTACCTGGAGAGAGTAGACACTCAGTGGATCTTTGTTGAATGAATGACTGAAAACATACATAAATTAATACTTATTAAAACCAGCTCCCACCGCAACATAATTTGGGTGCCTGTGGAATTGAGTGTGTGCATGTATGTGTGAGTGTGTGTATAGGTATAGTAGTCACAGTGGAGTAAGAGAGGTAGTGCGTAGTCGCAGTGGTGGTAGTAATAGTAGTAGTAGCAGTAGCAGCAGTGGTGGGATTGTGGAATTTGACCTATTTCTGTGATGGAGCAATGGTCTAGATTGATAATAATGAAAATACAATATTTTAAGAAGGTTTTTTATTAGATCCATACGAAAATGTCCTCTGTATGTAAGTTCAGAATTGTTCTGAGCAATGTTACTGTTCCGACAACATCCTCAAGTGAAAGATCCTACCCACAGGAAAATTACCAGTAGTTCAGTATCCATACATGGATTGCATACCTTGACAAATTTCCCCGAATTATGTGACTGAAGAAGTCAATCTAGTTGTGATCAAAGCTGTAAAAAAATATATATATCAACTCCCAGAAAAATTAAGGTCAATATTTAAACTCTTGATATGTAAACCAAAAGGTGGATCCCACATGAAAAAGGAAGAGAGAAAAGGAAATTTAAAAACTGAATGTAATTGGTACCAGAAATCGACCTTAAACGAATTATAAGCCCAATTAGTAAAGCGGATCTGAGTTGACATTTCTGTTTCCAGTGTAACAGTGTATTTATTTAACTACATTCAGAGGTTCTCTGCACTTGGAAAATAATCATTTTCTTTAATGACCTTCAAAGAAATAAAAAGATAAACTGTCTGTAACTTTCTTCAGCTGTGAACCATGTGACTGTCTGGCCACCTCAAACGAATCCTAGTGAATCCAATTAAACAATCTGCTTCATTCATTCATTATTCCATGCTGTAGGCAATGTGCTCAGAAATAAGGATTCCGGAGTAAAAGGCACAGGCATTGCTTTTAAGAATCTCACAAATGAAACAGCCACTATACTAATATGATGTGATATTATATTAGATCAACTGGACAGTATGCCTGCTCCAGGAGTGGTGGGAAGCACAGTGAATGATCAAATTTTTTTGGAGGAAGCAGGAAGTAGGAGCTGTCCAAGCAAGATGGGTAGGGGTGAGGGGATGGGGGGTGCAGTAGGGATATATTCGTAAAGGGCTGGGAAGCATGGAAAACCCTAGCATTGTGGGAGACACCCAACAGCACCCTTCAACTTACTTTTTTGATTTTTTTTTCTCAGCACTATGTCAACATTGTGTTCAAACTCTTCCACAAATGTTATGTAGGTATCACTGTGTTCCAAGTCACTCAATTGAAATTTGTATTTAAAACGTAAAATAGATATTATTTGTGATGGGATCAAGCTGTAGATAGAGAAACAGGGAAAAGAGGTACATGGCTGGAAGCTTCTCAAAATCGCCAATTAGACTAAGAGCTGGGCAGTCTCAACTTCTCCTCAATGTTTCCAAATAAGAACTCCATCTATCATGACTTGTGATGACCTTTCTTCTGCCATCATCTAGTGTTTTATTCCCTAAATATCTTTTTTATCTCCCTTCAGGATTTCTTTCCTCAAAATATCTAGCCATCACATGAGTATAAGACACTATGAAATACACAGATTATTTCATTCTACTTTGAAAGACTCTCAGGTTGCAGACTCTATATAGAAAGAAAACCCAGGCGCGGCGGTTCACCTGTAATCCCAGCACTTTGGGAGGCCCAGGTGGGCGGATCTCCTGAGGTCAGGAGTTCAAGACCAGCCTGGTCAACATGGTGAAACCCCGTATCTATTAAAAACACAAAAATATTAGCCAGGCATGTTGGCGCGTGTCTGTAATCCCAGCTACTTAGGATGCTGAGGCAGGAGAATCACTTGAACCCAGGAGACAGAGGCTGCAGTGAACCAAGGTTGGGCCACTCCAGCCTGGCAGCCTGGGTGACAGAGAGAGACTCTGTCTTGGAGGGGAAAATAAGGAAAAGAAAGTTGAGGCAGGAGCCTGCTACAAGCCCTCAACTGCAGATGTTTTCTATTGATGTCAGATGGGTTTCCTAGGCAGTGTACTCCATGCCAACCTGGAGTGGAATTAGCCACTTCAGCACGTTTGGAGTAGTGGTCTGAAGAGGACATCACACCATCTCTGTGGTTAGACAGCCATGGATTTAAATCCCGGTTCCACCACCCCTTACCTGGTAGCTGTGTAATCTATGAAGGTAGTTAATTACCCTGAGGCTCAAATTTTCTATCTCTGAATCCGGTGTACGCACACCTGCCTTTCAGCTTTGTGGTGAAAAGAAAGGACTGTAAATGTAAAGCACCCAAGTGGCAGAAAGAATATCCCTGGGATCTCCAGAGGCTCCTGGGATGAGTTTTAGTTAATGGATGGGGAGTCAAGGGACCCACGTCCCAGGTGGGTCAAGGAGATTCTGTGCTTCCTCCATCCCTCTCTTCCTGGGTTGTAGCTACCAAGGAAGCTGTGTATGCACATGGTATAGCCATAACATGAGGGAGGGCTGCCACCCACATAGGACTTACCAAAAGCAAGAGACTTTGGAGATTAGTTCTTACTGCAGCATAGCAGAAACCAATGATTCTCAATGTGTGGTCCCTGGGTCAGCAACATCATCATGACCTGGGAACTGGTTAGAAATGTAAATTCTCAAGCTCGAACCCTGACCTGTTGTCTTAGTCCATTTGTGTTGCTATAAAGGAATACCTGAGGCTGGGTAATTTATAAAGAAAACAGGTTTATTTGGCTCATGGTTCTTCAGACTGTACAAAAAGCATAGTACCAGCATCTGCTTCTGGTGAGGGCCTCAGGCTGCTTCTACTTATGGTGAAAGGCAGGAGGAGCCGACCATACAGCAAGAGCAGGAATCAAGAGAGAAAGGAGGAGGTGACAGGCTCTTTACAAGAACCAGTTCTTATGGGAACGTAGTGAGAACTCACTCGCTCAAGAATGACACCAAGCTATTCGTAAAGGATTCACACCCATGACCCATAAACCTCCCCCAGGCCCCACCTCCAACAGTGGGGACCAAATTTCAACATGAGACTTCATGGAGCCAACAAATCATGTCCAAACCATAGCACCTGCTAACTCAGAAAGTCTGAAGATGGGACCTGCAGTCTGTCTTTTAACAAAGCCCTCCTGAGAATTCTGAGGTACACTCAAATTTGAGAACCACTTGTATCAACCATTCTGATTAACCAAATCCAGCACATAACAGTGTTCAAGAAATGCTAGTTATTATTATTTAGATAAACCACCTGTGACAAATTCGATACCGCAACTAAGTAAAAACACTCCAGGTTATATTCCTCACTACAGAATATGTTGGTTATATTTTATAAATGGAGTCTGATCCCCAGTTAATACTTTCTCTGTTTGGAAATGAAGATAGTTAAGATGATCAAGAAACATAGGATGTGGTAATCCAGATGCTGAAGCCAAGTTTATGATTGCAATTAAATTGATATGTGAGACTCATTGATGAGGTTTGGAAATCAAAATCCCTAAATTTATAAATATTTCATGATCAATTATGCAACACAGCTGCATTTACCAAGTAGTAAACCTCATAAGAAAAGTTGCAGTTGCACGATGTTTTGAGAATTACATTTGTCTAATTTAAGCTATACAACAAAGAGTGTGTGTGTGTTTGTGTGTGTCACGTATGTGCCCATGATAGTGTGATAGTGAGGTTGGCCTTCCTTGATAAAATACTGGTATTTATTTATAATGAGATTTATTGCAATTTTGCCCTCTTACTTTTTCTTTGTTCATTAACATCTATTTATATGTTTAAATTTTGCTTTGGCTCCTCTGGTGCTTTAAGTGCTGGAGCCTGTGGTTCTCAAACAGAAAAGTGCAGACTGTATACTCAGGCTGAGCCACAAATATGTCATATGATGACCTCGGAAAAATCTTAAATTATGTTGTACAGAGCCTGAGGTTTTGATTGTAAGACAACTGTCCCACACTTTGAATGCCTAGCCACATTAATATAATGTGATAATCCATTTTTCTCTTATGAGTGCCACATGACATATATTTACTTGTCCTAATTAAATTGATTTAAAAATAAACTCTAAGAATGTGGTGGCATGCCTGCAGCTTTCCTAGAGACCAGCAAAGTCAGATCTGGAAGTCACTTTTCTGAGAATATTACAACTTGACCAGGCCATTGCAACCTCGTTTTCATCTGTATTCTCAAAACCTTGGAGGAAATCCCCAAGTAACAAAAGGATTTTTATAAATGAAGTCAGTTCTCTGTTTTGCTGTCCCTTAAAGATTCATGCTTATTCACCTTGGAGTTTCATTCCAGCTGCAGAATCCATTCATCATTCCTTTAACAAATATTTTCCCTCACTTACTTCAGTTATTTTTCTATTTTATCTTATTTCCCAAGCCCATCCACTTCCTTTTGTAAGCAGCCAATCTGATGTGTGTAATGTATATCTTTGTGTTTGTGCTTTTGCAAAATGTATACTGCTGTCTGCATGCGTGTATTTTTTATTTTTGTGTGTTAGATATTATATTTTGCGTGTTAGATATTTTTGTGTTCAGTATCTAATTTCTTTCATACCTCTTATACTCTGCACTACATTTTTGGATACAACTATATTGCCATGTACAGCCCGTCCATCATTTCTAATTATTTTATAATTATTACAAACCCTTTTGCTAACTATTAGGTATAAAGGGTTAGAGAAGAAAACTCATGGTTTCCCTTTCCACAGTGCTCACATACTAGTTTAGAAAAACATTTTTAAAAACTACACATACAGTATGGTGAGTGCTTATTATTCTTTTTTGTTTTCAAAAATATCTATCAAATGCTTTCCATGTGTTAAATATGACGTTAAGCACTATGTATAAAATAGAGAACAAGGCAGTAGTGATAACTGTCCTCAGGAAGCTTACATGCTAGAGGATTATCCAAGCCTTGTAGATCATGGAAAGTATTTAAGTTCAGTGGCAAATAACTAAATGGTTTTATGCAACAGAGTACGATAAAGAAATCTGTATTTTTATTCTGGATGAAGTATGAATAATGGGTTAGACAGAAGCAAGATTAGACTCAAGAAACAAGTTAGTTGTAGCAAAGCAATTGAGAAACTATAGTGACTTCAACAGGGCTGGTAGCACTGGAACAGAAAAGAAGAGAGTGATGTGACGTATTTTGGAAACAGTACAGACAGGATTTGATGATAGATTAATTATGAGGGGTAAAGAGGAATCAAGTCATGTCCCTGAGCTTCTAGTCTAGAAACAGAGATGGAGAAGTCTAAGCAGGGATCAGGTTTTTGGGAAGAAAAGCAAAGTCCTGTTTGGGTGATGATGTCCATGTGGCATCTAAATGGAGGTGTCAAACAGGCAATAGAGCATATGGAGCTGATTCTCAGAGGAGAGTTATGGACTGAGGATGCATATTCAGGAGTCATCACATATGGATAGTCTTTAAAATCATGGAAATGAATAAGAAAGTAAAGAAAGGCAAAGGGGGCCCAGTACAGATCCCAAATGTTTGGAGACCAGATGGAAGAGAAGGAGTCAGCAGGGAAATTATTAACAAGTGCTCAGGGAGGATCCACTGTGTTTGGGTCATTTAGGTGTCTTTGGCTAATGCCCTTAGCTAAAGCTGTTTTTATGGAAAGATATTTAAAAAGGGTGCCTATACGGAATGGTGTAAATCAGGAAGTAGAGATGGTGCATGCAGACAAATCTTTAATGAATATGGGATGAAGGGGAGAAAATAAGGTAGGGCCATATCTGAAGGGAAATTTTAGATTAAGAATTTTTTTTTTAGGTAAGTGAGACTTGAGCATGATTAAAACATGATACAAAGGTGCATAGATCGTGGAAGTTTCCTGAGACACAGAAGGAGATAAAATCCAAGCTCAGAGGCAGGGTCCAGCTCCTAGTGAGAGGAGGGGCAACTCTGGGTTGATAATACCCACTCCATGCCTTTCTCTGAATACCATTTCACTGGCAAAATGAGATAAGAGGAGGAGCTAGTTTGAGAGTTCTGTTGAGATGGGTTTCACAATGAGCAGAAGGCCAAGGACCTACTCCTTGAAAAGTAATTTGTTCAAAGTTCAACTGTCAAAAACTCTAGGCCTCAAAACAAGAAGACATCTATAGAATTTAGCAGATAATCAGATTCGATATTGTCGCAGGGCAAATTTGGGTTGAGAGAAGGCTGTCTGGTGGAAGAAAATTACTCCCTTCTGTCTGGGAAGAGACTACAACAGGCTTTGACAGAATCCCAGATAAATTGGGCAGTCTTTCATTATATTTATCAAAAAGCTGAAAGCTCCCTGCTTTTTCAGCTTAAGCAGGCATATGAAGCAGAAGACAGATTCTCCAGGATAAATAAAATTCAGGAACATCAGAAACAAGTGGGAGTGATGAACCAAATGGGGCATGGTCAGAAGACACACTAAGGCCTTTTAGCATTTCATTGGTCCTTGGCCCGGGCCTACCCCTCTGGAGAACTTAGCTGTGAGTCTGCTAAGTCCTGTGATGAATTTTCTGCTTAGGCCTGGGAAACAACCACACACAAATTAAACAGTATTTAATAACAGCTAAAGGATAGGTGTAAATATATCTAAAAATTATTTCTTTAAACGTTAGGCCAAAGGGTACAAGTGTTTAATTTCCTTAATCATAGTATTCTCACAAATTAATACTAGTGTTTTGGCAATTTCTGAGTTGACTTCTTATACACAGCAATAATTTTACCAAATCACATCTTATGTTTTGTTTTTCATATCTTTCAAATCTTTATGTCATTAAGAAACACTGGTAGTTGAGTCACAAAGTTATACCCAAGAGGCCAATACAGCAGCATTGTAGCCAGAGTAGCTGAGAGGAGATAAACCGTCTTTGCAGTGTTCGATTCTCAAACCCAAACTTATAAAATGATATTAGGGGTAGTAAATAGAAGGGCAGTATATTCTGTTACAAAGAAAGCTAACTTGGGAACCAGTCTCTTAGTGCTATCCTGCTGCTCACATAGAGGTATGATCATTTTGGGCATGTTGCTAAACTCCTCAGTCCCTTCACCTGTAGAGTATCCACTAGGTACTCAGGAATTTTTAAGATCTCTCCCAGTTTTAAAATCCCTTACTTTGATGTATTAATCAGGATTCATTCAGTTCTAAGTGACAGAAAGAGACCGCAAACTGACTTCAGTTAAGAGGGGAGATTTATTGGTTCACATAACTGCAAAGCTATTGGCAGCCTGCATAGCACCTTCTGAGAATAGAAAAAAGGGGATCCTGAGTGAGCATTTGGCTTGGCAAGCAATGGGGACTTTTAGTAAAAAACAAAACAAAGCAAAATGAAACAAAAAAAATACACAAGTATCTTTCTCTGAATAGACACACCCTTACTCCCAGATGCACACAACAGATTTCAGCACCCGTTTACCCCTTTGGCTGGGAATGCTTTGCAGTTCACAGTTGGCTCAACTCTATATAGTGGTCCTGAATCCCGGGGTAGACTGGTATCATTGCCAGCTGGATCGAGGGACTCGAACACTGTCACTAGGACTTACTCTTTCCTCTTGGCTCTGCTTTGGTTGTTGTTGGATCCACCCTTCACCCCGTGTGTGTGTGTGTGTGTGTGTGTCTGTGTGTGTGTGTCTATGTGTGTGTGTGTGTGATAGAGAGAAATTAAGGACGAGAGAAGGAGAAAGAGAGATCCGTGACCAAGCTGGGTCATATGCTGAATTCTTAAATCTGAGGGTGGGGCTGGGGTCCTGTCAGACCATATGGATTGAGAGAGCAGAAGCCTCAAGGTGCTGTTCCTAGAGAAAGGAGATGGATCCTCAGCTGGAAAAGATAATCCATGTCCTTTTACGTATCTCTGTGGTTTTCAATCAGCTTACCAAGTAGTCTTAGATGATCTGAGGAATCCCCCTCTGAAGTTTTTACATGGGCAAAAACTTTGACATTGTATTACCAATGCTGAAAATGGAGTATATTTGCACATTGCTGGTGGCATCATCCATTGGCACGAGGCTTTGGAACTATATTGAGTGATTCTGATCAATAGTCATAAAATCTGCTTGTATCATGCGGTTTAGTAATACCCCTGAGAACTTATTTTAGGGAAATAACCCAAATTTTAAAATTCATGTATGTGAAAATGTTTATTCAACGTTATCTATAATAACAAGTTGGAAATGGCCTAGATGTTGACCACCAGGGAATAGATAAGTCAATTAAAACTGAATAAAATGTTGAGTAACCATTAAAATGGCAATTATAAAGGTTTTATGGTAAGTGAAAAAAAGTTATGTACAAAATTATATAAACTATTTGATGACTACCAAAAGAAAGGTAAGCATATAGATAGCCTAGAAAGTAATACCTAAAAATGGAAATCAGGTCTGTGTTTCCAGTGGAGGGGTAATGAGGAAAATTGTCTTGTCTTTAAATTTCTGACAGTGTTAGTATAATATTGTTTTATAATAAATAAAGTTAATTGAACTTTATTAAAAGTTCAATAAATATTTTATTAAACAAAAATAAATAAACACACCCCTGAGTTCTGTGGTGAGAAGATTTATTTTCAGGGACTCTGACCTGAAGAGAGGTCTTTTTGAAAAATTTTGCTGGAAGGCTCAGAATGTATATATCTGCCACAGGCCTTGATTAATATTGTTCAAAGGAAGATAAAGCAGAAAAGGGCAGTTATGGGGGAAGAGGAAAGAGAAAGTTGACTTTAAAAAGTTAATGTTTTAATTGCATGAGTAATACATAAATACATTCTCATTCTAAAACATAAAAAGATTACAGCTAACATATCAGCTAAGGCTGAAGTCCTCTTTGACATCTGTCATAATCTGCTCAGGCTCCCATAACAGTATACTACAGACTGTGTGGCTTAGACAACAGACATTAATTTTCTCACAGTTCTGGAGGCTGGAAAGTCCAAGATCAAGTTCTCACAGCATTTGGTTTCTGGTGAGGGCTCTTTTCCTGGCTTGCAGATGGATGCCTTCTTGCCTTCTCACTGTATCTTCACATGGACTTTCCTCCCTGCTGTGCAAGAAGAGAAAGAGAAAAAGAAAGAGATTGAGGAAGAGGAGAGAGAGTTCTCTGGTGTCTCTTCTTTTTTTTTTTTTTTTTTGAGATGGAGTCTCACTCTGTCACCTAGGCTAGAGTGCAATGGCACGAGCTCAGTTCACTGCAACCTCCATCTCCTGGGTTCAAGTGATTCTCCTGCCTCAGCTTCCAGAGTAACTGGGACTACAGGCGCCCACCACCACACCTGGCTAATTTTTGTATTGTTAGTAGAGACAGGGTTTTGCCATGTTGGCCAGGCGGGTTTCAAACTCCTGACCTCAGGTGATCTGCCTGCGTTGGCCTCCCAAAATGCTGGGATTACAGGCATGAGCCACTGTGCCTAGCTGTGTCTCTTCTTATAAGGACAATAATCCCATCAATTCAGGACCCCATCCTGCCCCTTCTGACCTCATCTAACCCTAATTACTTCCTATTCCAAATGCAGCCATACTGGGGGTTAGGAATTCAACATATGAATTTTGGGGGTACACACATGTTCAGTCCATAGCAATACCCCCATGTACCTAGATGCTTGTTCCCCATTTCTGACCTCTATAATCAAGTTTTTTATTATTTATTTATTTATCTTTTTATTATACTTCAAGTTCTAGGGTACATGTGCACAACATGTAGGTGTGTTACATATGTATACGTGTGCCATGTTGGTGTACTGCACCCATTAACTCGACATTTACATTAGGTATATCTCCTAATGCTATCCCTCCCCCTTCCCCTGACCCCACAACAGGCCCTGGTGTGTGATGTTCCCTACCCTGTGTCCAAGTGTTCTCATTGTTCAATTCCCACCTATGAGTGAGAACATGCGGTGTTTGGTTTTCTGTACTTGTGATAGTTTGCTCAGAATGATGGTTTCCAGGTTTATCCATGTCCCTACAAAGGACATGAACTCATCCGTTTTTATGGCTGCATAGTATTTCATGGTGTATATGTGCCGCATTTTCTTAATCCAGTCTATCATTAATGGACATTTGGGTTGGTTCCAAGTCTTTGCTATTGTGAATAGTGCTGCAATAAACATACTTGTGCATGTGTCTTTATAGCAGCATGATTTATAACCCTTTGGGTATATACCCAGTGATGGGATGGCTGGGTCAAATGGTATTTCTGGCTCTAGATCCTTGAGGAATCGCCACATTGTCTTCCACAATGGTTGAACAGTTTATAGTCCCACCAACAGTGTAAAATCATTCCTATTTCTCCATATCCTCTCCAGCACCTGTTGTTTCCTGACTTTTTAATGATCACCATTCTAACTGGTGTGAGATGGTATCTCATTGTAGTTTTGATTTGCATTTCTCTGATGGCCAGTGATGATGAGCATTTTTTCATGTGTCTGTTGGCTGCATAAATGTCTTCTTTTGAGAAGTGTCTGTTCATATCCTTTGCCCACTTTTTGATGGGGTTGATTTTTTTCTTGTAAATTTGTTTAAGTTCTTTGTAGATTCTGGATATTAGCCCTTTGTCAGATGGGTAGATTGTAAAAATTTTCTCCCATTCTGTGGGTTGCCTGTTCACTCTGATGGTAGTTTCTTTTGCTGTGCAAAAGCTCTTTAGTTTAATTAGATGCCATTTGTCAATTTTGGTTTTGTTGCCCTTGCTTTTGGTGTTTTAGTCATGAAGTCCTTGCCCATGCCTATGTCCTGAATGGTATTGCCTAGGTTTTCTTCCTGGGTTTTTATGGTTTTAGGTCTAACATTTAAGTCTTTAATCCATCTTCAATTAATTTTTGTTTAAGGTGTAAGGAAGGGATCCAGTTTCAGCTTTCTATACATGGCTAGCCAGTATTCCCAGCACCATTTATTAAATAAGGAATCCTTTCCCTATTTATTGTTTTTGTCTGACCTCCATAATCAATTTCTAAGTACAAGCATGTATTCAGATTTTTTTCTAAAACAGAAAATAAAATGTACCCATGGATTTATGAAGTTATTTTTATTCTGTGCACTTTAAAAAATCCTCTGGTACATAGGCTTCTTTAACTTGTTTTTTGTAAAATATATCTTGGTGAATTTTCATAGCAGTATATGTGTAGTTGTTATTTTTTAACTGCTGCATAATATTCTAATATATAATTACCAGATCCTATTAACTATTTTATTTTTTATGATTGACATATAATTTGTACACATTTATGGGGTACAATGTGCTATTTTCTTACATGTATACATTGTGTAAAGATCAAATCAGTGTAATTAGCATATCTATCACCTTACACATTTATCATTTCTTTGTGATGAGAACATTCAAAAGCCTATCTTCTAGGTACTTTGAAGTATACAATCTATTATTGTTAACTCTAGTCTCTACTATACAATAGAACACAGAACTTATTCCTATCTAACAGTAACTTTGTAACCATTGACTAATCTCTGCCCAGTCTCTTAACAATTTTAAATAACTATCACCTATTGATAATTATTTATTTCTTTTTTTTGTCAGTCACCAACAATTCTGCGATGAGAATCTTTATACATGCCTTTTTGTGTACAAAGGTGAATGTTTCTCAAAGATGACTTGCTGGGTCACAGAATATGTACATTATCAATTTTAATAGATACTGTCCAATTATCCTCTAAGGTGGCTATGCCAATCTATTTTCTCACTAGTAATTTACGAGGTTGCTTGAACATTTGGTATTATCAATATATATTTTTCAACACTTGGTATTATCAAACTTTAATATCTTTGCCAATCTGATGAGTACAAGAAAATATTACGTTACTGCTCAAATGTGTATTCTCCTGATTGATGTTGAAGTTGAACATCTGAAATATATATTGACCAATTTCATTTCTTCCTAAGTATTGCCCCTTTATGTGTTTTTGCCAATTTTTCCTATCAAATAGTTTATCATTCTTATTAAATTTGTATAACTCCCTTATATATTCTATATGCTAATCCTTTGTCTGTAAATTAGGCTTCAAATATTTTCTCTTAATCTGCCTTCTGTCTTTTTACTTTATTTATGGCATATTCTGCCTTGGAAAGCTTTTATTTTGAAAATAGTCACAATTTCTAATTTTTCCCTTTACAGGTTTTGCTTTTAGTATCGTAAAAAGGCTTTCTCTCCCCCAAGATCATAATTGTGTTATCTCATATACGCATTTAACCCTCATATTTTTAACCCTGATATTTTGTTTTTGTTTTTCTTTTACTTTTAGATATTTAATCCATCTGAAATTTATTTCCGAAAGTGGTGTGAGATAGGAATTAAGTTTACTATTTTCCAAGTGAATAGTCAGTTATCCCAGTGCAGAACGTTGATTTTTATTGCTGCTGTTGTTAGAAGCTCATACTCTAAGAAGAGAAAACATTTTTGTATTTCACTTTTTCTGGAACCAGCTCAAGAGGAAAATCAACTGGTGTACACAGCCATGCCCAACACTGTCCAGAAGAAATTGACCACACACTTGGAAGCACAGAACCTCCGGTGCATTCATTCTTCATGCAACAGACATAGGTTGTAAGTATAATTTTAGTCAGGTTAGACATTAAGCCTGAATCAAGAGCTTTCTTCAACATTGATCCCTCTCAAAAGTAAATAATCTTTTTCACAAATCAAATTACCAACCTCTGCTTTATCTCTTTTGTAATTAAGATTTTCCTATAATTTGTTTTTTGTTTGAATGAGTACACATTTAAATGTAAACAATTTGCTGAAATTATGTTAGAGAAAGATTCGTTATAACATTATACACATTTTGGACCAACCTATATTTTGTTAAATTAACAGTAACCTTAAACAACGCATGCCTCAAAGACATTTTGGACTTATGTGTATTTTCCCTAAGGGCTAAAACAAGGAACCAACTGCGTAGAAGATGTGTACCCTCTTTGCCTGACCGTGCAGAGCAGTAGGTGCGCGGGTGCTGACTCTGCCTAGGCCACTTCACACCTATAAAATTTTGGCCAAGTCTTCTTAATATTTGGTTGCCTCATTTGCCCTGTCTGCTGAATGAAAATCATAAAAAGACTTACATATTAGAATCATTATTATAAAGACTGAATGGGGTAATACTCCAAAGCTCTTAGAATAGTATCCACATGGCCATTGTTTCAGTGTTTAGGGAAGATTTCAGCCCAGAAGGGTGCTGCTTTGATAATGTCCTACTTTTGTCTTTTTAAAAACTTTGCATGTTTTCAGTTTATCTTCTCTTTTCCATTATCACCACTTTTTTGGTGTGTGTTTTTTTAAAATAGAGTCTTTGTCCCAAATTCATTATCAAAGAAAGTTGCAAGGTGTCTTTGTGACAAGCACTTTGATCCCCACACCCAAGTTTGATTGCAAGGAAATGTAAGCCTCAATTATGGGCTCTTTCACAGTCACCTTGGAAAGTTGACCCCAGGCCTGAATTACGCCAATGCAGAAGACACTGGGACAATTGATGGGGAAATCACACATTCCCCCATAAAGCTTCAAGAGCATGCTTGCCATGTTTATTCACTAGGGTCCTTTTTGTACTCCAAACACTTACTGCTTGGAGATTTCAGATACATAATCTCAAAAGAAAAAAAAAAGCTCAGGGTTGCCTGGGCTCACCTGGATTTTCTAGGTCTCAAGTCTTTGCTTTTTTACACATATGCTGCCTCCCCAAGAGCCAATGTCTCAGCAGAGTCCCTCATTTTACAGAACCAGGTCTCTGTGCCCCTGTAGGGGCTTCTCTGTGAACCCCATCGTGGCAGAGCAGGTTTCATGTTTTTGCATCTACCCTGACATTAATAAAGTCCTTGTCACCCAAAAATGGCCACAAAGTGCTTGGGATCCTTTTGCCTGCCATAGTAGGGGTGAAGTAGGAGATAGAAAGATGAGTCAGTGAAGACACTGAGGATATGGGAGGCCTTGTTCATTTTGGAGAAGTCCCAGAGAAGAAAAGACTATAAAAAGGAGGTTTGGAAGGCAAGAGATGGGTAGGAGTCACAGTTAGGGGACAAGAAGCACACAGATGTATAGACAGTAAAACATAGGAAAGAATTTCTGCGAGGAAGGGCCAATGTTGGGATGATAAGATTAATAAGGATGGTCAGCTTGGTGGACATTGTACCCAAATCTAGAAGGTAAGGACTCTCTGATATTGAGATAGAGCCAGACCTTTCATCCTTCTATTCCATGAAAAAAACAAGAAGTGCTAAAACAAGCTTCACCTGTGCAAATATTAATATTTAATTTGTAAAATAAAAATGCAGTGCTTTGGGGTATATATGTTATACATATTTTTATATATTTCATATACATAGAAATACGTTATATATAACATTTTAATGTATTTGGTATGCGTGAACATTATTTGAAGAAAAGGTCAAAATAGATCATTAGAGAACTTTTCTGAATGTGAGATTCAAGATAACAGCCCTGCTGGCCCCTCCTTTACATAAGCCAGCCCAGGCAAGAGCAGGCCTGGGATACCACGGGACTCAGCTATGCCTGAAAGGGAGGCTGTTAAGGTCTCAATGTTTGTGTTCACTCACATTTCATATGTTGATACCTTTATCTCCAGTGTGACTGTATTAGGAGTAAGGAAGCTTAACTGAGGTCATAGGGTGGGGCCTTGACTCTATGAAATTAGTACCTTTCTTTTTTTTTTTTTTTTTTTTTTTGAGATGGAGTCTCGCTCCCAGGCTGGAGTGCAGTGGCATGATCTCGGCTCACTGCAAGCTCCGCCTCCCGGGTTCACGCCATTCTCCTGCCTCAGCCTCCCAAGTAGCTGAGACTACAGGCGCCCGCCACCACGCCCGGCTAGTTTTTTGTATTTTTAGTAGAGACGGGGTTTCACCATGTTAGCCAGGATAGTCTCGATCTCCTGACCTCGTGATCCACCCGCCTCGGCCTCCCAAAGTGCTGGGATTAAATTAGTACCTTTCTAAGAAGAAGCACCAGAGAACTAACTCTCTCTCTCTCTCTCTCTCAATATCTCTCTCTCTCTGCTCTCATGCATCAAAGAGAAGCCTTGTGAGGACACGGTGAGAAGGTGTTGAACTGTAAGTCAGTAAGAGAAAGAGAGACCTCACCAGAACACAAATTGCCCAGAACCTGGATCTTAGGCTTCCAGTCTCCAGAATTTTGAGGAAATCAATTTCTGTTGTTTAAGCCATGGAGCCTGTGGTATTTTGTTTTATCTGCTCCAGCTGACTAACATAGATCATAGATGTCTAGATGGAGGTGATGACAAAAAGCTAGCTCTCCTTTTCCTTGTGGTCTGTGGAAGTGATCATCTGAAATAACCAGCAAGTAGCATCATCCAGCAAAGTGGATTAAAAAAAAAAAAGTACCACAGGTTGTCTACTACAACATTAGACAAATAAAGTACATTTTAAAAAACCTCTACATTTGGGAGTATTTTTTAACAGAAAGCTGCTCATTTGCTTTAAATATTACCTAGTTTATAGTACGTGCCTCAGTGGTCCTAATGTGATTGACATTAAATGTGGTAAGATGTGGTTATTCACTCATTCACTCACCAAATATTGACTGCAGATATAGGATGTACCAGGTGCTATTCTAATTGCTGGGGTTATGGTTATGGTGGCTAATGAAAGAGTCCATTTCTGCCCTGATGAAGCTTACCACTAAGTGGTAGGAGACAGGCATTAAACAAACAGGTAAATATATACAAGGTCAGATGGCAACAAGTGCTATGAAGAAAAGTAGAATAGGGTAAGGGGAGTAGGAAGCAGTACAGGGAGTTGCTATTTATGTGGTCAGGGAAGGCCTGGCTGAGACACTGACATTGGAGCAAGGACCTGCAGGAGATGATGGGGTGAGCCGATATCCGAGGAAATGGTTTTGCAGGAAGAGGGAGAAACAAGAGTCTGTGGTGGGAATGGGCAGGAGGCAGGTTGACCAGAGTGGAGTGAGCGAGGGGAAGAAGTGGAGAAGACAATGCCAGAGAGCTGCAAAAGTGGCCAGGTGATATGGGTTTTGGCTTATACACTGATTGTGACCAGAGGATGGACATGATTTTAATGAACGAGTCAAAGGATTATTCTGGCTGCTATTTGTGATTAGATTCTAGGGAGGTAAGTTCAGAAGCAGGGAGGCCAGTTTTAAAGCTATTGCAAAACCCCAGATGAAAATGATGGTGGTGTGGACCAGTGAGATAATGGTGAAAAGGAGAAGTGATCAGACTCTGGATATATTTTGAAGGTAGGCTAACAGGATTTGCTGATGAATTGGATGTGACAAATGGGAAAAAGGGAGGAGTCAAGGGCAGCTCAAGATTGTGAGGTCTGAGCAGCTGGAAGGAGGATGTTGCTACATGATCAGGAGAAGCAATGTTGATAAGTATCACTGCATTTTGAGTCACCTTCATCAACAACGCACTGAAAGGAACCTGAGAGTCTAAGGCTAATTCTTGGTCCATAGTTAGCGAATTAACACTGTCATACACCATTCTTATTAAAGTTTATTTGGTGTGTTTTGTAAGAAAAATAACTAACCAGTTTACATAAAAAAAAAAAAAAAAAGTAACCTAAAAAAGTAATGTATTGACTAAGGAATTAAACAAAAAGAGGAAATTCCCTAAAACAAGGGAATCTAGCAAAAAAAAAAAAAAAAAAAAAAAAAAAAGCAAACATTGGACTTAAAAATCCAAGTCTGCAATCTTGTTCAGAAAGTAGAGAATAGAAGGGAACAGTAATAGTGAGGAGGAGAAAAAGTTTAGGGACTTTGAAAAGTTTGCTTCAACAGAAGGAAAGGCTTTAAAAGGCCACTGGGAGAAAGGAAATGACTCAATTGCTTTGAGGCATGCAAAGAAAGGGAGAGGAATTATGAGGAAATCAACATGTATGTTTTTATAAGAGTCTTAATAATACAATTAAATGACACAATACGGTAGTTCTTAAGAAAACAGGTTTGTGTAGGTTTTCAGTTCAAACATTAAAATGTGACGTTCTAGTTTATATTAATAAGTACTTGGTTATGAATAAAGATATATTTAAGAGGTTTCACAAAGAAACTGACATCAGATGTTCTACTTGTCTTATATTTAGCGAAGTACAAATCAGGCACTGGTAACTAGTGACTGAATCATCTGAAACTTTTGGAAAGTACCATTATTATATATTATTTATTTTGAAATGTATCATTTAAGCTCATTCCAGCCAAAAAGTTATATCTGAAAACACTCTTAAATCTAGCTGCTTAGTTAGCATTTTATAGGACAATTAACTAGAGACTTGTCCCAGGCACAAAATCCAAAATTCAAGATCAAGTTAAGATATTGGGAAACCATCCTTATATTTTATAATTATATATACAGGGGAGTTTTCAGATGATAAATTTATATTCAACAATGTAGTTTTTTATACTTCATTAAGAACGTACTTTAGATCCAAGCATATCACTTTTTTAAGAACATTCATTGTTCCAATTATCCAGCCTAAGTTTAGATGTTTAAAACAGCTGTCTTCTGTTTTAAAGTTTCAATGTTAAAGCAAACAAAACACCCTTAGTTGTCTTCATTTCTCTGGTTATAAAATTACTCTTAAATACACATTCATTATAATAAATAGCCTGGAAAAATCTTTAAGTTGATATCAGTACAGAATTTTCTCACGTAATCTAAAAACTAGAATTGGAACAAACTGAAGCATAATTTTATATTTAAGCAAGTGCCAGAACAATCTTCTCTTCTAGTAGGGCTTTTGCTACCTGGAAGCAAAGGCCTTGAAAGGCAGTTCTCAAAATCAAGTATATTTTAATTTTCATCATTCTTTAGGCCAAATAGCAAATTCCAAAGTGGTACTTAATCAACCAGTTTATCTGGTTATGAAAAGTATAAATTACATTTAGGTAACTGCATTTTTAAACAAACTCACATCCCAGTAGATATCTTTAAGCCTAAATATTAGTAGGTGGGGCAATTAAAAGAAGTTATTTTGGAACGGACAGAAGAAAACAGGGCTGAAGACAGTCTTTGCTCTGTGTTACATAACTAGAGATTTCAACTAAATGTAAAGAGCTTTTGTGGAGGGAAAAAATGGAGTTCTGGTTTACTTAACATGTATTGTTCATTCATTACCTTATTTCTAATCTACCATTCTCTTAATTTCCCAAACAATAATTTGATATCAGAAGTGAATAGAGCCAAAGCTCTACTGTGGTACAGTGGAATGATTGTTATACACAGGGTGGGGGGCCCACCATGAAGCTATTCATGGAGGGGCAGACAGTAAATCACTGTTAGCAAACTCTAGCTTGCTGGTAGAGCTGGTCCTTGGAGATGCTCTGACATTGTTCCCAGTGAATTCAAATTGCAGTTTATCTCCTTCCACGAGTCTTCTAGAGTTCTATTTAAATTCTTATTGAATCTTATTTTCAAGCATCTTGTTTCTGTAATTGTTATATGTACTCATCACTTTCATCTATAAATCTTTTTCTCTCCATTCAAAAAGCAAATTAGACACATTACAGTCAAAATTCAGTGTTGGGAGAAAGCCTAGATTTTGTTCATCCTTAGAACTGGAATCTCAAAATCTGAAGAGCATAATATATTTCTAGTGTTTTCTTTTTCTTTTCCTTTTTAAATGGTCCTATTCCATCAAAGGATCTATTCCTTATCCTACTGAATCCTTGAAAAGGAACTCATTGCTTTCAGTAACTCATGCCCTCCTTTATGTACCCTAACTCTTGGTTAAGTGCTGGAGAAGCATTCAACAAATAATTGTACCAAATATTAATACTAGCTGTAATGTCTGATACGTACTGTGAAGTAAATTCACAGGGTACTTCGAGAATACATAATAGGGAATATGATCTATTCTAGACTATCAGGGAAGTCTTTTTTTTTTTTTTTTTTTTTGAGACAGAGTCTCGCTCTGTCGCCCAGGCTAGAGTGCAGTGGCACAATCTCGGTTCACTGCAAGCTCTGCCTCCCGGGTTCACGCCATTCTTCTGCCTCAGCCTCCTGAGTAGCTGGGACTACAGGCACCTGCCACCGGCCCGGCTAATTTTTTGTATTTTTAACGGAGACGGGGTTTCACCGTGGTCTCGATCTCCCAACCTTGTGATCCACCCGCCTCAGACTCCCAAAGTGCTGGGATTACAGGCATGAGCCACCATGCCCAGCCAGCTATCAAGGAAGTCTTGTTTGAGACAGGGACATTGAAGGATGAGTAGAGGTTAGTCAGATAAACAGGGAGAAGGGGAAGTTCCAGTATTCCAGGCAGGAGCACAAGGGCAGGCCTGTAGTTATAAAGAAGAAACATGGAGCTTTCCAGGAACTGAAACACCAGTGATGCTGCAAGAAAGGGAGACAGTGATGGGAGCACAGCAGAGATGAGACCAGAGAGATAGGCAAGAAACTCATCACGCACAGTGTTAAGGCTGTATTATGGTTTGAGGGTGTCTATGGATGCCTCTGAGGTGTTTTAAGCAGGGGCTTGATGTGATCAGATGTGCATCTTTCAAAGATCACTTAGGCTACAATCTAGAGAATGAATAAGAGGACAAGAGAGAATCGAATTTAATGTTAATTTGGGAGAAAAAGCAACCAAAAATATTGCTATATATTGGTTACAGATACATATGGCATATGTAAAAGTACAGAACAAAATGTAAGGATACACAGAAAACTCATAGTATCATTACTTATAAAAAAAGAAAATAAGAGTAAGAAAGAGACGTCGATGATAAGGAAGTTAAGTTTTATCCACCATGTTTTATTTCTTAAAATACAGACGGTAAACAAAAATGACAAAATATTGAGTCATTAATTCTGAGTAATGAAAATTGGGATGTTGGTTATATTATTCTTTGACAATCTTTCAATTTCCTCAAAAGAAAAACTAAGTTAAAAAAAAAAAGTGAGAGGAGTACCAAGAGACAAGTGGTGTGTCATCAAAGCCAAGAGCAGAGAGTATTTCACAAGAAACAAGCTCATTGTTGCTGATAATTCAAATAAAACGAAAATGTTAAAATATCCACTGTATTTACTGTCATGAATGTCACTGAAGCCTAGCAAAAGAGGACTGAGTAGATGAAAGAGGACGAAGTGGCAACACTGGTTGTCAACAATCTCTGGGGCTGTCTGGCTTTGAAAGAGAGGAGAGAAGAGAGTAGCTTGAAAGAAATGGGATCCAAGGCGGGCTGTTCCTCTTCCTTTTTCTTTTTTTTTTTTTTTTTTGAGATCAAGTCTTACTCTGTCCCCCAGGCTGGAGTGCAATGGCACAAACTCGGCTCACTGCAAGCTCTACCTCCCGGGTTCATGCCATTCTCCTGCCTCAGCCTCCCGAGTAGCTGGGACTACAGGCATCCACCACCATGCCCGGCTATTTTTTTTTTTTGTATTTTTAGTAGACATGGGGTTTCACTGTGTTAGCCAGGATGGTCTTGATCTCCTGTCCTCATGATCTGCCCGCCTTGGCCTCCCAAAGTGCTGGGATTACAGGAGTGAGCCACCACACCCGGTGACCAAGGCAGACTGTTTCTAAGATGGGAAAGACTGAAGCTTGCTTACATGCTGATGGGCAGATTCAGGAGAGGGTCTGGAGACAATGGGACAGAATTTCTGAGAATGTGTGAATTATTGAGAACATAAGGAGGGACTGGCCTCCTACTGGAGGAGGGACACTGCCTCCTTCACAAGAGACACTTGGAAAATAATGAGTACAGGCCGGGCACAGTGGCTCACACCTGTAATCCCAGCACTTTGGGAGGCCAAGACAGGCAGACCACCTGAGGTCAGGAGTTCGAGACCAGCCTGGCCAACATGGTGAAACCCCGTCTCTACTAAAAATACAAAAATTAGCCAGGCATGGTGGCAGGCACCTGTAATCCCAGCTACTTGGGAGGCTGAGTCAGGAGAATTGCCTGAACCCAAGAAGCAGAGGTTGCAGCGAGCCAAGATTGTGCCATTGCACTCCAGCCTGGGCAACAAGAGTGAAACGCCATCAAAAAAAAAAAAAGAAAGAAAGAGAGAGAGAGAAAGAAAGAAAGAGAAAGAAAGAGAGAGAGAGAAAGAAAGAAAGAAAGAGAAAGGGAGAGAGAGAGAGAGAAAGAAAAAAAATAATAAGTACAGAAGCAAAAACGTTCCCTCCTGATAGACTGTTATCTTTCTTCAGGGAAGTATGAGGCATGAAGGGTGAGACAGCTGGTTAAGGGGAGAAAGTCAGAAACTAACTGAGATAAGGCGGTGCTTTGGATGAGACTGAGGTTGATAACAACCTATCGACATTTTTTTCCAGCAGGCTTCAGCTGCCTAGTTCAGGAGCAGAGATGGCTGATGTTTACACACTTCAGAACTAGCTTTTAGTCACATAGATGTTGACCAAAAGATAGAGCAGCAAATGGAGTATTTGCAAGAGAGAGGAACTGATACTATGAAGCTATGCTAGACAAAGAGAGGAATGAAAAAAGGAGAGAATAGGTGGATCGAGAGAGAAGCAAAACCCACAATCTGGAGGTCCTCAAGAAATCAGAGTGAATGCAGGGGGGGTGCATGAGCAAGGAAGATTGAAGGAGAAGTGATTGGAAAGCAGGATGTCAGAATTAGTGATCTGGAAGATGGGGCCCAGCATGAAGCCTGGAGGAGGCGAGTAGAAAGACAACGTAGATGAAGAAGCTAAGAAATGAAAAAACCAGAGGGTCAGTGGTTATATGGATGCTAACACTACCATAAGTGATGACAGGTGGAGGGACAGATAGGAGGACAATAAAGTCTTTGAAGAATTTGATAAAATGAGACCACAAATGTATTTGTAGAGTTTAGCTACCGAGGTCAGTCAGAGGTTTTTAGAGGAGGAGAAACAGCCTGAAAGCAGCATGAGGAGCAAGGACATGGACCTCACTTTCTTTGTGAAGAGGAATAAAGGGACAAGAAGAAGAAATAGCCCCCCACAAGAAAAGGCTAGGGACAAGTAATTGGTCTAGAACACAGCCAGGATTTAATGTGACAGTGGTTCTCATCCCTGGCTGCAAATGAGAATCATCTATGGAGTTTTAAAACCTACCCATGCCCAGGTCCCAGTCCTTCCTGATGAATGAGAATCTTGAGCTTGGGGATTTGCATCACTGAAGAGCTCCCCGGTCATCTAATGTGCAAGTGGATTTTAAAACCACTGACTTAAGGCAAAGAGGTGGAGGGAACTCTGGAGAAGGGGCTAAGGGTACAGATAGGTTTCTCGATGATAAATGATAATGGCCTGAATGTACAAACTGTGCTCTCCAAGTGTGCCCCCATGAACCCTCAAGGAACTGAGTAGCAGCAGCCCCTTCTCCCAAGTTCATTACTCCTTTTTGTCTCAAAGCAGAGATTCTGATCCAACAGCTAGATGTGGTCTTTGCCGGGAACCTGAGTTTATCTTTCTATTTTAATCCTCCTCCACACTTTTCCAGGTGATCTGAAGAAAGCAGGAACTGTCATGCAGGCATTTAAGAAGGGGAGGAGGAGTTGTTACAGGTAGCTTCCAACCCTGACCCAATCACTGACACAGGTCAAGCCACTTCTTTCCGCTGGGCCACCATGTGACTCCCGTAAAATGTGATGGTAGGACTGATGTGGAGGATGGTAAGAATGACAATGTGACACTTAACCTTTACAAAGCAGTGTATGCCTTAGACTCCAGATTTACAAAGACCATCTAATGTAATCCACAGGCTCCTCAGGAAGTGAGTACAGTAAGAATCCCCGTTTACAGGTGAATTCACTGGGACTTCAGAGAGATAAGTGACTTGCCCAGGATCACCAGCTAAGTTACATTAACCGCAGATAGCCTCCAGAGACCGGGGCCTTAAACACTGCATTTTATGTCACTTTAAAAAACACAGTGAAGTCTCCTTCTAATCACTCTGTGATTCTTTAACTCTTTGGCTTTCTTTCCCTGAAGGGACAGGGTATAAATTGCAGACTTCAAAGGCTTTCAAGGGGCAGTGGTTTTACTGAAAACGTATGGCAGGCTTCTGGAAGTGAGTCTGAGGCGCACATATGGGGAAATGACATCATGAGATTTCATCGCCTGGCTTCCCCACAGGTGCTCCCCTGAGGGTTTCGGGAGCCTGACAATAGCTGGCTTTTCTTCCAGCTCCGGGAGCATCTCTTCTGGCAGGTGGAAATGTAATATCACGTGGTCAGAAGGACCGGCTCCTACTTGGATGGTGAGACTAGGATCTAGCGAGTGCTAGGAAGATTCTGGAGGGTATTTCTTCACCGTGAAAAGTAGACTCCAATTATTTAACTCTCGTATGTTATAATTTTAAATGAGGTAAATTTAACCGCTCGCTTCTTGGCTCAGCGTTACTACAAAGTAAACATGCAAGTATTAATATTAAAAATAATGTCCCTTTAAACAATATCCGGAAACTCGTTGTGGGGCATTTCCAGTATTTCCATAAAGCAAATGAAACAACTTAATTATTTGTTTCTCTAAGGGAAGGAGCTAAACTCGAAATTAATTTGGTTCGGCCTGTGAAACAATTCGTTTGCTCTGTCTAATTCTGCCAATTAAAGAACTTTTCCCAGACACAATTAGCATGTAAATCAGCGGCGGGGAGCGAAGAATGAGCCTCGGCGACCGGGGTTGGGTGGAGCGCGGGACAGAAAACCCCGGAGGCCTAAGGGGCCGGACTACCAGGCAGCGGTACCGCGCCTGGAGCGCACGGACGAGCTAGGGGACCAGCTCGCACTGACCCGGCAGTCATCAGCCAAAATCTGGGTGTTAAATAGCGCAGCCGGGTATCGTCTTGGCCTCCAGATCCTTCTCCGAACCCCGCGGGATTCTGAGGAGACGTCCCGCAGGCGGCCCCCACCCAACCCGCGGGAATGCGCAATCCTACCCACCGCTCCACACTCCCCAACCCCCTCCCGAGGCCGTCTCTCGGAGCCGCGGGGGCTGCGCGCGCACCTAGGGCCGCGCCCCCCACTACCCCAGGTCTGTAGCGGCCTTTGCCGGGGAAAGGTGGGGATAGCGGCCCCTGCTGACAGTTCTGGAGAACAGCAGAAGTCCTTATTTTTTTTCTTTTTTTTCCTACCATTCTCCCTACCTTTTCCAGGTGGTGGTAGTGGTGGGGGGAAATAGGTGTTGACCCGTGTGCATTTATTCTTCGTGAAGCCTCTTGAGCAGATGTCTGTACTTGCAGAAGCGACAGAAAAGGGCACATGGACTTATTAGTGGTCCTAGTCCCAATTAGGGAACAGGTACAGTTTCCAATATAAAGGAACTCGGCCTAAGTGGGACTGAGACCCCGACCTCCGCACTTGCCTTTTCTCAGCCAATTCCATGACTAGTAAATATCTCTCCGAGAACTGCTGGGTCGCCCGGTGTTACTTTGTTTAAAGGTTGCGACTGTGGTCCTCACCATCGGCGAAGCCCCCTTGGGGAGCAAGAGTCGCGGCGCGCAGTTGCTTTCGGGGCGCAGCGGCAGGGGGAGGGGAATGTGGTGTGACCCGACGAGTTGGCACAAGCCTGTAACTGCAAGACTTTGTAGCTACTGAAAGTTCAAGTGGTGAAAGAAGGCAGTGCCTGCCATTCTTCGTGTGATCATAACAATAGCGCCTTGGAAGTGGTTGCGATTTTCTTCTTCCATAAAGCTTTTGGGTTCTCACTGGAATTGTTTGCGTGTTATTTCTGAAGTTTACTTATTTCTAAGACCAGTCCACACAATGTAAACTTTAAGAAGTTTTAAGATAGATCGCCTTCGTTAAAAACGCCATTCTCTACACTGTAGTTTATTTGCTTACCTCACATGCTTTATTAACGTGTGTATGTGCGTAACTAATAGCTGTGTTCTTATCTTCCAAGTGTATATTTAACCGCACCGGCTTCTATCCAATTCTTCTAGCTACGTAGAGCGTCCATCGCTTCTGGAATCTACCTCTTGATAACAGTAATCAGAATCAGAAAGGCTCGCCGTTCACTTACCCTCATCCTTTAAAACTTTTCCATTTAAGAAAATCGATGAACAAAACCTTTCTTGTAACTCGCTCCTGCACTACGTCTATTTGTATTTATTTTTCTGATTTGGCAGGACTCAGCAATGCTGTCCGGGATGTTTTTTTTTTTTCCTTTCCTAGCTAGAGCAGATGTGGGGGTGGGGGAGGTGAGGGCTGGGCTCCAGCCGGAGTCGCCCCCGCTGAGCCTCCGCCTAGCGCGCAGTGGGGCCAGGAATCCTGGTGGAAGGAAGCGGCGCTGGCCAGTTGGTCCAAGGCTCCACCTGCGTAGTTTCCCCACCTCTGCCTCGCTCGCTCACACTCACATACACCACAGCTCTCCTTTGGGTCGGAGGAGACGCCAGCCAAAGTAGGCGGAGTAGCGGGAGGAGAGTCCGATCTGCGCAATCCAGTCCGGGACTTGGCTCCGCCCGGGAGCGGCGGCCTCTCCGGTGACAGAGGAGTAGTGAGCGGCACGGGGTGAGGCTGCCTCCAACTCCGCTCCCCGCGCACTCGGCTGCCCAGGCGCTCGGGACCCAGCAGCGGCGCTCCTCCGCGGTGCCGGTCGCCCGCGATGCCCGCTTAGCAGCGTGTAGCAGCGTCCAGCATCACCACACCCGCAGCACCGCGCTCCCGGCCGCAGAGCCGGGCCAGAGCCTTGCACCCCTGCCCCAGCCCCCGCCCCACCCCCCGCCCTGAAATGACTTGTTAATCGGCGCAGACACCACCAAGGGGACTCACCGGAGTGGAATCCAAGTGGAATTTGCATTTGGAGAAGAGTTTCTTGAACATTTACCCTCTTCCTTGTTTTCTTTTTCTTTTTCTTCTTCTTTTTTTTTTTTTTTGGCTTCTTTCTTTTTTCCTCTCCCCTTCTCCGCTCGTCATTGGAGATGAACACATCACGTTTGCATCCCAGAAAGTAGTCGCCGCGACTATTTCCCCCAAAGAGACAAGCACACATGTAGGAATGACAAAGGCTTGCGAAGGAGAGAGCGCAGCCCGCGGCCCGGAGAGATCCCCTCGATAATGGATTACTAAATGGGATACACGCTGTACCAGTCCGCTCCGAGCCCCGGCCGCCTGTCCGTCGATGCACCGAAAAGGTACGGCCCGGGCGCCCCGGCGCTCCCCACCTCCCGGGCAGCAGAACTCCAGCCTGAGGGTTCCGGGGCCGTGGCTAGCGCGTGCTGTCGGCTTTGTGGTGCCTGCGTTTTATTTTGTCTTGTGTCTCTGTTTCCCGAGTGTTGCGCGGTCCTGGGGGGGTGGGGAACCGTGAGCCCTGCCTGCCTTTCCTCCAAGCCCGGCGCCCCAGAGTACGCCCGGCTACAAGTCGAGAGCTTTCCCACCCGCGTTGCGCACACGCCCGGCGCCGCCCCGGGCCGCGACGGCGCGTATGGCTGTTCCTCCCGGGGGTGTGTGTGTGTGCGAGATCCAAGGCTCATCCTCACGCCGGCCAAGCAGGGAGCAGAGCGGGCTCTAGAGGGTGGGATTCTCGGAAGCTCCCTGGCCCGGTGTCGAAGGCGGGGGAAGGGGTTCTGCCCTCGAGGGCTGGAGGGGGTTGGGTAGAACAGCGCTGTTTTCGTCCAGAGCCAGGTGGGAGAAGGGGTTCCGCGGAGACGGTGTGGAAGCGGAGAGAATCTTTTGTTGTCAGTGTGGAGTCTGGGCTGGGCTCCGTGGAGTGCGAGAAACTTGTAATGGCCCTGGGCACCCGCGCGCCCTGTCTCTTGGTGAGATCCTGGCTCCTGTGGCCGCTGCCACCAGAGGTTCCAGGCTTTGTTTGCTCGAATAAGTGTCCAGGAGCAGCCGTTCGGGTGACGCGGCGCCCCCGCCCTAGTCCTGTTCTCCTCCTCAGCTCCCAACTCGAGCTGCAAGGATATAGCCCGTCGCGACTGCGTCCCTCATGAGACACCGAGCCCTTTGCACCGGGCTGGCGCACGGTACGCCCTCCTCCTGGATCAGCGCGGTCTCGCTCTGGAAAGATGACCCAGGAGGGGGAAGGGTGAGAGACCTGGCAGGAGATGGCCCTGGGTTTGAAACCCAGACAAGGGCTCTGTCCCGACTCCTCACTGTGTCCTAGGGCGCTGCCATGGGGGCAATGGGGCGCTGGAGAGTAAGCGGGGTAGTGCCCACCCACCCTGCCTGATCCTGATGGGGCGGGAAGTGTATCTTGTCCCGATTCTCCGCGTTTTGCTCAGCTCCTCGCTGGGGAGATGGTGCAAAACAGGATCCTGAGGTCTCCTCCCTCCTCGCACGACCCAAGCGGTACGGGGGGAGCCAGGGAGCGGTCCCGTAGTTGTGGACGTCGGGAAAGGAAACGGGATTCCGCTGTTTTTCCCGCTCCCTCGCCGCCCCTCAGCCCAGCGCCTCCTCCCACTTTACAGCAGCGGGGTCAGTAGACCAGGCGCTTCTGGAAAGTTTCCCTGAAAGCCAGGCGGCAGGCACGACAGGATTGGGGCTCAGCGTGTGCAGTCTGAGGGAAGCTGGACCTGGAGGGAATCATGCGGACAGCTCCGGATGCAGCTAGGAGCTAGAACCCGGCCCTCTGGAGAGTGGAACCTCCTGGCCCGCAGTACTTGCTGGACAAGTCGGGGAAGGGATGGATGGGGAAGCAGGACCTGGAGGCAGGTGCGGGCACTGTGGACAGAGGCTGTGACGAAGGTGCGTGTGGACGCAGGCCGGGACTCGCTGGCTTGCAAATAGCCAGCTCCAAGCGCAGCATCCCGAGCCATCTGCGCCCCGCGCACGATTTCCCAGTGTGTCTATCCAGGGAGGGGCGAAGCAGAGCCAGGTGTGCGTGGAGCGGGGCAGGATGGGAGACTGGAGGCGCTGTCTTCACAGCCAGGGCAAGCACTTCCAGGGAGCCTCCGGCCTGCATCGCAATGGGGAGCCCTGCAGGCTGTTCCGCGTCGGTCTTGGAGAGAAAGGTGGCTGCTTTGGAACTGCGGTGGCCAGGCACAGCCACAGTGTGATCGCTCCTTTTTTTGCGCTCAGCTTTTTTACGCTACTGAATGCGATCTGTGAAAGGTTTAAAACACAGGCGCGCAAGGACACACACACGCACACACTCGCGCTTGTAGGCACAACTTTCTTTACCTCAGATCTGAAAAGCCATTTAATCCACTTGCAGTGTTGTGCCAACAGGTCTCAGAAAAGCTATTTAATGCCCCCCAGCGCTGGCTTTTAAGTCTTTCCAGGATGGGAAGGTGGAGTGCCTTTGCCTTGTCTTTCTTTAGTCCTGAAATTGTTCGTCGTCCTTCCCCTGGTGGACACATCTTGGGCATGGAGTCCGTGGTACGCTACAGTGATGGCGGGGAAGACTGGTGGTTTAATTAATTATTTAATTACGTTTTCTCCCCAAAGTAAAGATGCCTATGTTTAATTCTGAATGAAAATACTCTACACTTTATTACACCATACCCAAATGGCTACCAGAGGTCAAGACTGCAAGAATTTTGTATGACTTTTTAATGCTGTGCTTAGTCTGCATGGAGCAGTTTTATGATTTACAGTAAGCTTTGATTAAACTACTCCAGGCACCAAAGTTAATTATTAACCTAACCTTAAATACAGTGGCAGAACTATGTCTCCACCTATTAACCTAAACTATCTATTAAAAAATAATTGCACTAGCTATTTGAATTTTGTTTACCCATGCTTGTGTGTATGGTAATTTTTATTTGAATCTTGAGTAACCCTTGCTCCCTCTTACTATTCTGGTTTTAGGACGTTCTTGAATGAGGCACTTTGCAAACCAGTCTAAAGCAGGAAAGAATGAACATCAAATTTAAAATCTTACTTTTGTGTTAGAAGTCATTTTTCAACTTGTTGTAAAGAAGCATTCTACTTTATGTTTCTTATTTACAGTGTTTGTGGGTGACAACCTTCCCCATATGTTAGGTTTTGCAGCTATCACCTTTTAGAGCTGTGCCACATTCTCAATAACACATATAATCCACATATGTAAATGTTAAGCAGATACCGAAAATCATTTCTGAGGAGCCGTCAGCTGAATATACTTACTGGACATAACAACTACTCTTAAATAGGTTAAAATTTTATAAGAATCACTATAGAACAGTCAAGTAAATGTCGAATGAATGAAATAGTTTTTCCACTCAGAGTAGACTTCTTTATTTTCCCTACAGTGAAAAAAATATATATGCCATCAAGTGAGTGGTTATTACAAGGCATCAATAAGTGCACCTTTTTATTTACACACAAACACACACCCCTCAAGTTCTTCCAAAATCTAGTAAATGCTTTTTCCTACACTAAACACATACAGCAATTGTATTTTGAGTAGGCGGGTAACATTGCACAGTGAAGTCTAATGTGTTGAATCAGAAGCAGAGCGAGAATTAGGAAGACTGTTATCTTCACCAAATAAAAATAAGGCATCCAAATTAAGAACTTGTATTAGATTCAAAATAAGTAGTCATGCTTTACTCCTATATGAAATGGAAGGAAAAATACTATTTTGAACCAGGAGTTAAGTCAGATAGTTTATTCTGTGTACATTGTGGTTCAGCTCTTTTCAGAACAGGACAAAAGAGTGATGATGGGATGAAAGTTTTTTTAGAACTAGATTGCCAAGAGCTAATATAGTCTCTCCATCTTACTTGTTTGCAGGAAGGAATCACAGAACAAGCTAAGCTAATTGCAAATGCTTTAATTAGGCATCTGCCATTTGTGTAAGGCAATGCCTAGGAAAGCCTATCTCTGCACTGCCCCTCTCCACACCCTTCTTTAGGTTTAGACAATTTTCTGTCCTCCTAGAGTAGACGAGTGCTCCTTGACATATTTATATAGGAGCTTTGTGTTATGGCAGCCACATTTGTGCATGTTGAGGAAGGTGATGCCTTGAAGCATTCTGCTGGGCCGTCCCATATCAGGACCCCCCACTCTCTTGGGATGCCTTGGAGCCAAGTTTTCTCTGATATATTTCTATTTCAGCATGAAGGCTTTTCTCATCTGCTTTAAAATATGCTGCAAGAGCAACTGAGCTATTCTCTGCTGGCAACCACATGGTTGCCTCTTGGGGATATGGTAAGGTGGAGAAAGGAGGGAGGCATTTAATCCCTTTGAAATGAGCAAATGAGATGTCATACCACACAAACCTCAAGGGGAGGAGTTCAGGACTTCTGACCATGGGACTGTTGCATATAGTCTATACACAAGGGTATCTTGCTTTGTGAAACAGATGAGCTCTTGCAAAACTTTATTACAATAATTCCATTTACACCAATAGAGGGTATCATATCAAACCATAATACACTGATGATTCCCAAGTAACCTCTTCAGCTTAGACCTCTCTTCTGGACCTCACAAAAAACCAGCGCTTAGTGGGTAGGCAGCTCCTCCTGAACCTAATAGAGGTCTCAAATTTAGGTTTATAAAACCTAATTCTGTATCTTTCTCCCCCATATCTGCCTTTCTCATAATCTTCTCCATCATAGTAAATGGCAACTCCATTCTTTGAGTTGCTGGCCTGAGTTTAGTTCTCCTTGAAGCTTCTCTCTCACACCTACATCCATGGTGGCTGCAATGCTGTTGGCTCCACCTTCAGAATGCCTGCGGGCTTCCTTCAGGTGATCCTCCTCTGTGTGGCCCTCACATTGGCCAAGCCATGATCCTCTCCTGCTAGGTTTTCATGCCAGCTTCCCAACTAGCTTTCCTGCCTCTGCTCTTTTCTCAATGCAACAGGCAAAACACAGCAGTGATTTTTTCTTAAACTAAGTCCTATCAGATCACTACTCTGCTCAGATGTTTTCCCATCTTATTCCAATAAAAGCCAAGTCCTTCCTTTGGTCTTTGCAGCCCCACATGATCTGCACTCAGGCTCCCGCCTCTCTGACCTCCACCCCTTGGGCTTCCTTGAATTTGTCAAGCATGGCATATACTTGGGGGCCTTTGCAAGGACTTACTCTTTCATGCCTTGGGATGGTTCTTTCCCCAGATAGCTACATGATTTGCTTCTCACATTCCTCAGGTCTCTGTTCAAATGTCACTTTCTCAGTGAAGCCTTTTGATCCCCGTATTTACTTTACTCTTTCCCACAGAACTCCCCACTGCTTGGCAGTCCTTATTTTTTTCTTAGCATTTTTCACAGTCTGACAAACTATATGTTGTCCTTGTTGATTTTCTGTCTTCCACTAGAACATAATGCCATAAGGATAGACATTTTTAGGTTTTATTCACTCTGGCACCTAAAACTGTGCCTGGCACATCATGGGCCATCCATAACAAGTGTTTGTTGAATGAATAAACAGTGAATCTTTTTTTGCAAACAACTAGTCTTTATTTTATCTATTTTGTCTGCCTTTTATATCATGTTTTTATCAAATGAGATACTTCATGCATGAATGTGTGTGTGTGTATAATCTTCCAAGCACATAGGTGGTATGACTCATGCATCATTAGTGGAACATTCACTGTGGTGTTTTTCCAGCGGTAGTGATGGATTGGAGCCTCTTCATTCCCACACTCTCACCCAGTCCCCTCCTGTGTCCAAGAGCACACATCTGTGAGACACCTGGTTGTAACTGGAGGGAGTCTGAGTTAGGTAAAATCAACTTGCCAAGAAACAGAGCTAAGAAGACAGCCAGCATTTATGGGGCTTGAGCTTTTGACCCTGGCCTCATTTGTTCTGCATTCTAACCACTGACCACAGAATGTTCTTGTTTTTTTGGAGTTTGCTAATAGTAGTTTTAAAATTCAACTTTCTGTCAGGAGAATATAGCATACTTTATTAACCCATGTTTCTTCCCCGTACCCATACAGTATATCTGCTGTTGAGGATTCTGCACTTGGAGTCAAGAAGACTTGGGTTCCAGACTCTTACTACCTTGGACAAATCACTTAACTTCTCTGAGGCTGCATTATTTTAACTGAAAATTGTGAATAGTAAACCTATTCTTCCCAACTTATAGGATTGCTGGGAGAATATGAAATCATGAATGTGAATGTATTTAGCGAAATATTACATGCACTCTGGAAATTTGGGAAGTTTTATGTTAACCCCCTTTTTCCCACTCCAGACCCTGGATATAACAGAGATCCTACTTCATCTTCTAAATTATTTTTAGAAGAATATACACTGTTCATATAGTTTTAGTGTAAATCACATCATGCAACTAAATAATATGTTTGAATTCATTGAAATTGTACAGTTCACTTAGAGCATGGATAGCAACTTTATTAATTAGAACACCAACCATGTCAAGGAAACATTGCTTTCAACATGATCATTAAATCAGGCAAGGTCATGGGAGTGCCACTCTGCCAGGAATTATTTTAAAAGTAAGGTAATTGTTTTTGCTCAGTTAAATTCTGAAATAGTTCAAATCAATGTAATCATTAATGTAACACAGATATGTCAGGGTGAACCAGGACTACTAGAAGTTTCCATCTTTGCTGTAACAAGGCCAAATTCATTAGATTTTGTGGCATGAAGTTAATAAATGTGAAGGGAGTGTTGGAGGGAATGTAGTGGACAGCTCTAGAGGCATTGCTGAAGTCATGCTTTTTTGACAGACAATACACATGGATTTGTTTTGCCATTTACTAACAGTGGGACTTTAAGCCAGTTTCTTTTCTCCTTCAGTTTTCATTTGCAAAGTGCTTGTATGATGATAACGTTATGGTTCTGAGAAGAATAAATGTGATAACATCTGTAAAATGCATAGCACAGTAACATCTGTAAAATGCATGTCACAATGCTGGGCACACAACAAGCAGTCATTCAACATAAGGTATTATTTTTACTTGGGTAAGAGTAGTTATGAAAAATGCCCTAGGAATGGATTTTGAAAAAGCAGATAGTACCTTTATTGTGGGGGGCAGGGGAAATAGTACAAAAGGAAATGGCTCTGAATCTGTAATATAAAGAGATGATGCAAAAGGAAACAACCTTTGGACTAGAAATAAACATTCATACCATAAACAGGCCATAATGTCTTGGGTTTTAAGTTGAGGAGCATGTGAACACGACACTTGCAGGGAAACAGGAAGCAGGGAAACTTCGGAATTTGAAATATCACACCCGAAACATGGAAGGAAAAAAACACTATATATAAAAAATAATAACAACAACAAGCAGAGCCTTATATCAAACAGGAGCCCAAGGGATAGCTCTTTAAAAATGATACCTGTCACTTATTAACATTTTAATAATAAAATGTACACTCTGCACCTACATGTAGAATCTGAAAGCAACCCATAATGACTATTTTAGGGATGAGTTGAATTCCCAAGGACCACACCTGTCTTAGGAGAGAAACCCGGCTGCTGATTGGAACCCTTGAGGAGGTTGTGGCTAGGCCTTCTGGAAGAAGGTCTTCAGGGTGGCCATGCATCTGCCAAGTCACTCTTCCCTGGCCAAGCCTGAAATCAGTTTGGGAGAGTGTGAATCTCCCAGCAAAAGCAAACTACTGCCTTCCACACCAAAGGCAGGAAATAATTGGCTGACCCCAGTAGAGATAGCAGTTATTCTACTGACAGACACACTACTACAAAACCTGAAATTTGATTCAAATGATAGTCACACAAGTTCTTATCAGTGAGAAAAATCTGACTTCTAAAAGGCACAGCTGAAGGGGAAATAAATTGATGTTATCACCACAATTCCCTGCTACCATTATGTTTTCTAGGAATGCCTCCATGGCTTAGAGTTACAGTTATTTTCATGTAGGAAATAAAATGTTCTCAAACTCTGTAAGTGGAAAGGGAATGGAAAGAGTGTGAGATAAATCAGTAATTAACATGCTGCAAGGACTGAAGTTTCAGATCCTTCTTAGCAGCCAGTATGGTGACTGTTGCTTTGAAAGTATTGTTAGTAATAGATATTTCCTCATGCAGCCTTTAGACTTGAAGCTTTCTTTTAATATTCCTGGGTGCTTTCTAGGAATTTCCAACTAACCTATAATTGTCATCTGTAGAAAATTAAATTCAAAGAACCCATGCCAATTAAAAAAATTTAGCAGAAGCAGCTCTAAAATTGGTGCTGTTCACCCCTTTTCTTAGCCCTTTTGCCCCTCTACGCTTCAAAGACCAGCCTTTGGCCATGATTTGATTTGAAGCATTTATAGAACAGAACAGGATCTGGCATTAAATACAATGAAAACATGCCATTGGAAAATAAACATTGTTAGAGACTGGGAAGAAATAAAGATTGTATTAATTATGGTTTAATGTTCTATGAGAGTTTTACAGACAAGCTCTCTGTGATGGATCCATTCTTCTTTCCCTGTTCCTATTCCTGATTCGTTTTTTAAAGAAGAATATTCAATCTTTTCATTAATATTGCAGCGACTTCAGCACTTCCCCCCCCCCCCTCCCCCAGACTCCTACTGTCCTTGAATGAGGAAACTGAGAGAATACTGATTGAGCGGCTGAATGGAAATGTTCCTTTCCTGAAAATGGAATGCTTTACACAAAATTGCATTCCACAAAAAAACACTCAAAACAATTCAACAACTGTCCCTCCGCCTTTCTACCCAGAGAGCCACTTGACTTCATTCACATATTTTGGTTTTTCAATGTATTTGTTCTTAGGCCTCAAATACCCAGGTGGAAAACCATTCTATTAAGCCTTTCACTATTTTTAAAACATGAGCATCTGAGTTTCTAAGAACATTCTCATTCCTGCATAGTGAGTGATAAATAGAAACCAAATTGTTTATAGCATTCTAAACTCAAGTATACGCGGCAGAATGACAGTGGAGTTGATTTTTATAAGAATACTTGTTAATGGTTTTCGAGATGGATTCTGTGCTAATTCTTCTTGTATCATGAATGATGGCCCTAGCTAGACACTGTCGCTGGGATCTTCATCTATTAATCATGGAGGCTGCTTTCTTATTCGGTTGCCATAGTTTCAGTGCCTCAGATAGTGTTGGGGTGTCTTGGGAAAGGTTTGAGATATACTAGGGCTTGCAAGCCTTGCAGTTATTTTGGCAGTTGTGCTCTGAAAAACTGAAAACCGCTTCTCATATAATTCAGTGTTGGATTAAAAGAGGCAACTTCTGAGAGTGTCTCCCTGGACCTTGTTATGTGCACATCCAGCTGATATTTACTCCAGGATTTGCCTCTTGCTCAGTCTTGCTGGCAAAAAAAATAAATAAATCAAAATACAGTCCAGAGGCTGATGTCACTTTCATATTTCAACAAGAAAGCAAAGGGGTGCAAACTCTTCATTAAGGCTATTCACAAATGTGGAGGTAAATGAGGGCATTCACGACTTTGCTTAAAATTTCAGCTTCATAATTTCGTTTTGGCTCTGCAGATTACTAAATAAATAAAATGACATCATGATTGCTGTGTGTTGTGTGTTATTTTGGCAATGGAAACATGTAGAGCTTTACTTCAGGTTTAACCTTTCCTTTTTTACGCTTGACACTCATTGCTAAGGAGCCACAGACCATTTTACTGTATTTTGCAACAAAAGGCACATACATTTTGGACGGTGGGTCTGCTGCTTTGTCAACTCTTGAATAGTATATGAACATTTTTCATTTATTTAATAATTTCAATATTTTGCTATTTTTTTTTTTTAGGTTTGTGACTGTAGGGTTGATTAGAAAATGTTCTCCAGTGGTGTATACGTTGTGTGACTTGGTCAAGAAAGGATTTGGGGAGTAAATTGCTGTAAGAGGGTGATACACATACCCACATTCCGGTGATTTATGTGCTTCACGTGTGATGTAGAACACAGCTTGCTTCTGTTAGGCAAATTTGGCCTTGTGTAACAGATAGTGGTACACTTCATGTTTCAGTTTCCATTTCTCAAGTGGACTTTCAAGGACTCCTGCCAGTCTAAGCCAAGCAATTTAATTCCTTTGTAGATTAAAACATAAAATAATCTCACACTGGAAGCAAACAGTGCTGAATTCAAGACATGTAAAGCATAAATGAAAATCTAGGCTGATTTAGAAGAAGAAACTTTGAATTCCTTACAAATGGGACTAATCTAGAAAATTAGTCATATTTTTTTCCTTTTTACTAGAAAATGACTAGTTTTTATTTCAGAGTGAGCTTCAAAGCAGCGTTTTAAATTTCTCCAGATCCAGCCTGCCAAAATTTTTGTGTAAGATCAACAAGCATTTTTAATGCACGTGCCTATTTTGTTGACCCATCCCTTACCCAACCACACTAAAGGATTGATTTTAGAGGCCAATAATGTGAAGTAAATTAAAAGGATAACATGGCCTTAATTGCTACTGGCTTCACCAGGCTTCTAGGCACCGGAATTTCTTGTGGAGAAACACTTTTAAGTGTCACAGCAGTTTTTGATCATGTGGTCTGGCTCACCCAGAGGCTTCAATTATCTCCCAGCCCTTCTCCACTTCCCCTCAGATATCTCCAAGAAGCAAAGAAAATGTGCATTTGTAAATTCAGTATTATGGACCCCTGATTATTTAGCAGGGTAAGAAAATAGGTTCTGTTCATTTTACCATATTTGCATAGGCTAAATGTTTAAACAACAACAAAAGACATGGAATGGAGGAGAACAGTGGGACTAAGATCAAAGCTTTTTTCATTAAAAAGAATTTTGTTGAATTGAGTTCATTCTCCTCTCAAATGATAACAAGATTGTGATTACTCTTGGGTGTCGGGTTAGACACAACATTGCACACGTAGCCTTAAGAAAAGTAAAGAGTACTTTTTGTATGGATGTCAGTCAAATACAATGTGGACTTTAATTAACCTTAATTAATGATTTCTGATTACAGATTTTCTTTTGTATGCCTTGGAGGCTGTATTTAGGTAGAGTATTTTCAGCCAGTAGTGACATGAACTTGCTTCCTTTGTCTTGCCATGCAAACCACACTAGATTCTCATTACAATGAAAAATGTGATTCTACATCATTTCAGAATGGTCATACAAAGAATGAAATATCACTTGGGGAACAACTGAAATTTGTAAGTGGTGTGGAGTATTTGAATCTTCAGAGGAATCATTTCTAATTCTAAAGGAATTTACCTATCAAAATTGCTGATATTTACTGGCTTCTGGCTGGATTTGAGGCCATTCCTTCCAAAGATTGAATGAGATTTTAAGTGGTGCCCCAGTTCTTTCAAATAAAAGCATACTACAGAAGTACTGGACCTAGTAGCATTTCCATTGTCCAAGTGTACCCTTTACAAAGTACTAAACATAACAACTAGGGAATATTGTAGACAATGTGGAGAATTGGGCATCTTTTTTTTTTTTCCATGAAGGCAATTTATTAACAAAATATTTTGAGGAGTCTTGTTCACAGATAGCGACCACGGCGACCCCTCTTCCTGCGGGTGCTGCCAAAGGGGATGGGGGTGATGTCCTCAATCTGCCCCATCTTCATACCAGAGGGGGCAAGGGCTCTGAGGGCCGAGTGGGCCCCAGGTCCGGGGGTCTTGGTCCTATTGCCTCCTGTGGCCCGGAGTTCCTTGCACCTCTGAGCCACATCCTGGGCAGCCAACATAGCAGCATATGGCGAGGATTCATCTCAGTCTGCCTTCACCTTCATCCCACCAGTCACACGGCAGAGGGTTTCTTTGCCAGAAGGATCAGTGACATGGACAAAAGTGTCATTGAAGGATGCAACGATATGGCAGACACCAAATACGTTTTCGCCTTCAGCCACCTGAGGTCAGAGGCTGATGACCTGTTCTTCCTTTTCCTTCCCCTTTCGAGGTGCCATTTCTGCACATTGTCTCCAGACTCCTCACCGGAAAGAGTGGGCCTTATTTTTGATTAAAAGTACTTTTTCCTGTGTCATGAGTTTTAGAACAGATATCAAAAACCTAAATAAGGATGTTAATGTGCTATTTACATTCAACTTTTAACTAGAGGGTCTAATAAAGGCTAGATATATTAATGCCAATTTATGAATTAAATTTCTCTGTGAACAATTATTTTGTAGCTTATACAAAACCCTAATAGCATATAACCCATCTAGTTTAGTGTAATTATGCTTATGAATTATAAATACTTAGCTTTTACAATTAGACTTACCGATCTGTAGGCACCTTAATGAGAAATTACTGAAATTAAATTGATTCATAATATTTGCTGTACTGTGTTCCAGGGTAGTGGTTATCTAAAATAAGTTTTAGAGTATGTGTCTGACAGCATGCAGTATGGCTTTACTTTTAATAGAAAAAACGTCCTCTCTGTTGCATGATCCCACCTTTGTCCAAGGAGGAGATGTCAAAAGTTAGAAAAAGCAGAGTAGTTTCATATGTAGTCAAGAGAAAAGGTAACACATCTTTTGGATACATTTTTTTTAACTATAAAGGGATGTTCAGAGTACAGGGAAAGGTTTCTATTAAAAAGTCAACTTTTATCTACAAGGTGTTTCCTCTCATTTGTGATGAGGGGAAGTTCAACATGTTCAATATGCTGGTTAATTAATTCTCCAGGGATATCTCCGAGTGTGATGCTTTCGTTTTCATATTTTGTTGTGTCCAAAACACAAAACCTGTTAATATTGCCCAAACACATCCGTTCCCAAGAATTAAAAGGACAATGTAATTGCCTTTGCTGCTAGAAAACAGCTACATCGAGTTCTCCAGCAGATCTTCCAACATGCCAGGTGTGCAAGACAAGCCTTTGAAATGTTGTGAATAACTTGACATTATCACATTGTTATTGAAATGCAAATTCTGTGTAGAACATGAAAGCGTTTTAAATGTACGAATAGGACAATGCAAGTCGTCAACCATACTTAGTCTTAACTTGCCTGTTCTGTGAAAAGTAATCATAATGTATTTGCATCTTTTATTGTTTTTCCTTGGCCATGTTTAAAGTGCTCAACACACCTTCCTGGGTGGCACCTTGTTGGGGAGAGAATAGATTGGCTCCCAGCTTTGAGGTGTTTAGATAGGGCTGTTCTGCCCAGGAAGGAGATACGTTTCCCCAAATTAGTCTTGCTGAGTTCTACAATACAATTAGAAGTCAGGCTTACTGACTGTATTTAATGGTGTTATTATTAACAATAAAGACTGTTTATATAGTGCTTGTATTTTTCAAAGTGTGTTTATAAACATTGCCTTATTTCGTCTTATCACAACCCTCCAGGTTAGGCAGGATAGGTATTATTACACCCAATTTAAAGATGAGATAACAGGTTCAAAGAGGTCAAGTAATTTGCCTAAGAGCACACCTCTGGTAAGGGAAGGGCCTGGACAAGGTCCCAAACCATATGAATCTGAGTTTTGTGCTCCTCCATATCGCTGTGTTGTTTACTCAGTATTTAAAATTTAAAAAGTATTAAAATTGTCCAATCCTAGTTGTTCTCACATGGCTCCTATTACACTGAAGTGAATCCTGACACAGAACAAGTTTAGAAGTAGCTTTTTGAGGATTTCATCTGAGGCTTTAGTGCAACCGGGACCTAAATTCCTACTTCTCGGTGAAATACCATTGCTAGGAGGGGACACTCACTGTCTCTGGAGGTTCTTAGAGTCTTGAGTCAAAGTCACCCTAAGAAATATCAAATGGCAAATGGTAGGTGATTTTATTTGGGATTCTAGTCCTATTTTATGGTCGGGATAAAAATAAATAGTTACATAAGGGTGGCAGTTTTGACCCTGGCACAGGGTAGAACTGGAGGGACAGAAGTTTGAATTAGATACTCTGTCAGGAATATCCTCCTGGGACTTGCAACTCATACCTATAAAACAAACACGTTTTTAGCAAGGAATGAAATAGACTGCATGGCACAACCTAAGTGAATCTTCCCTCTGACAAAGGTCATTGTACTCTGGTTCAGGCTACTAGATCTAGTGAAAGCAGCAGCTCAATTTAATTCAATAGATAATATATTTAGCACCTACTCTTGGCAAGGAAAAGTTCTACACACTGCAGAGAGACAGCGATGAACTAGTTCAGAATTTACTGTTTGCATACCTACTGTAGGCCCACATTTTAGTGAAGAAGGTAGAGATGTGAAAAATCTTTCTAGTGTAAGGTCTGACTATTCTCTGTCCCAAATGCAGAATGCAGAAGATGCTAAGAAGGCGAAAAGTGGCTCTGTCCAGCTGGGAGATCGGGCTGGGCTCCATTGAAGGAGGAAGCATTTCAATTGCGGAGTGAGGTCTCCGTATTTGGGAGGCAAGGGGGAGGAGGAACAGTGGGGTGAAGGGAAAGGCAGGAGCAAGGCCCAGAGATGGGGAATGTAGGACTTGGCCCCTGAACAGCAAGGGGCCCTCCTGGTGACGGGAGCACAGGGACAACATGATGTGGGGAAGCCCTGAAGACAGAGGAGGCATTGAGGCAGCTTGTGGAGGGTTCTGCCCAGGGTGCTGCAGGTGGCTGAAGCTTTTCAGCAAGAGGATGATGTCACCAGATATGTGTTTTAGAAGTATAAATCTGCTAGGACTGTGAGTGGAGAAAGGAAACAGATTTTGGGTATGTTGGCATGGTACAGCCAACAGGATTTGGGGCCAGTTAGATGTGTCGGGTAAAGGAGGGGAAGGAGTAAAAAATGGTTCCAAGGTATCACCTCTGGGGAGCTGAGTGGATGGTTGTGGCATTGGCCAGGACGGGAACCCAGGTTTACAGACAAAACATTTAATTGCTGTTATAAACCGTATTTAAGTGACACATAATAAGCACAACACCAAAGTCCAACACCTAGTTGCAACGCTCTCTTATTGGTCGGAACTCCGAGAGCACACCAACAAACAACACAGGTCGGTGTGGAGCAATGCGGTTTTCATGAGACCCTAGCTGCACACAGGCTGAGGCCTAACATGGCGTCAGCCCCAAGTGAGGACGGGGCAGGGGTTTTATAGTCTCCTCTAAACAGGAAGTGTCCCAGTCTGACGTAATTGCTACGTGATACCCTGATGGCCTCTCTCAATCTCAGGGGGGTAACTATCTTCTGGCGCATTGGGACTGGGCCTGAGGAGGGAGGAGTTATTCATCCTCCCAAGCTTTCAGGCCAGGGGAGAATCTTTCACTAGTCCTATTGTGCTCACCCTCAGCTCTTCACAAAGAGTGCTAAAGTTTTTAAGATTGAGTGTGTTTAAACTGTCGCCATTTGATCTGGCAGTTGGGACCACTTTCTTCAACCTTAGGGAGATTCATATCATAGTATGAGGTGGCTAACACGAGGAAGACGGAAGCACGTTCATTGCATCTATAAAAACCACTGTTACAAATAGGCAGGAGGACCAAGCGCTAAATGGTCTGTTCATGTAAAAATCGGGGCATATATGGAGCCACCTAGTTCCTGTTTATTTCATTCCAAACAATTTTACTTTATGAAAGTTTTTAAATTCTGAAATTAGATATACATGTGTTCTCCCTCTCACCCCATCTCAATATTGGACATATTTATATGAGTATTTATCTTTTAAATTGCCATGTGCAACTGAGATGTTACAGATGATGTAATTCACAAAACACAAATAACGCTTAAATTGTGTTGATTTAATAAGATAGTGTTAATCAGACAGCTAGGCCTTTTTTTTCTTTTTTTGCTGCATTGTGCTAAAATTGAACACCGCTTATATAGTGGACAGGAAAATGTGTTCAGTGATATTTTACTTAGGAATAAGTAAATCTTCATTGCATAGATGATTGGGGAATCACAAATTTCATTTTATGGTTTCAACCTTTAAGTGTTGATACGGTACAGTTGTCCAGAAGAATCTTTTGATGTCTCTACTAGTTTAGCTAATACTTATACTATTTAAAAGAATCCTTAAATGATGGGTATTCTCTAATGCATGCGGGGCTTAAAACCTAGATGATGGATTCATAGGTGCAGCAAACCACCATGGCACATGTATACCTATGTAACAACCCTGTACGTTTAGCACATGTATCCCAGGACTTAAAGCAAAATAAAAATTAAAAAAGATGGGTATTCTATATTTATCTTTCATGTTGCATTTTTCTTTGTGGGGTTTCTAAATAAAACTTGTAACATGAATGTTTTTATTCTCATTCTGTATTTTAAAAAGAAGCTGAGTAACAAAAGGAAAACAAAACAGGATTGGAAAAATCAACTATTTTCAAGGGGCTTTAACAAACCGAATATCTAGAAAGGTTCTAGAGAACCTTTATGAAACTGTTTGCTTGGATGTCTTATTTTAAAGGCATATTAGAAGTAAAAATTAAGGAATGATTTGATTTTTTAAAAATGTTGGGACACCGTATTTGAGTTGGTATCATAATGCCGAGAAACCGAATTATAGATTATTTATCCATTACATGCCACATTATTGCATAGTTGTGCTATCGCTTGTTTCAAACTTTACTTGGAGGCTGCCCTCTAGTGTTACTGAATCTCAGCACAAGCACTTTTGTTTAGATCCCATGAAAGGTGACAAAACACACAGAGGATGCTACCATCTAGTCAGCAGCTAGATTGTTAAGTTTATGATACATGGTTTGAAAGATTTTGAATAAATTAAAATGTGCACATCACCAGTGCTCTTGATGGTATAGAAGACAACATTAGAAAAAACACACACCGATGACTGTGAATTGAAGCCATATCCAGAATACAAAGTCTAACACAGGTTTTAGGACTACCTTAACCAATTAACCTCACTTTTATTTTCTATTTTGTATGTGCAAAAAAGCTACATGTGATAAAATAAGTTCTGTCTAAATAAATCTATAAGAACTTCTTCAGTTAGTTTAACTAAAAATTACAAGTATTCAGAAAAGCACTTTGGGAGGCCAAAGCAAGCCAGTTGCTTGAGGCCAGGAGTTTGAGATAAGCCTGGGCAACATGGTGAAATCCCGTCTCTACTAAAAATACAAAAATTAGCCAGGAGTGATGTCTCACGCCTGTAATCCCAGCAACTTGGGAGACTGAGGCACGAGAATTGCTTGAACCCAGGAGGTGGAGATTGTGCCACTGCACTGCAGCCTGGGAGACAGAGTGAGACTTTCTCAAAAAGCAAAAAGAAAAGTATTTCAACCACCATTGGGTGGGATGTGTTTGACCAGACAGCCTCAAAGTTTATGATATAATTAGTCCTCAGAGAGGAGTTCTCAAACTTCAACACATTTTTCTATTCCAAACCTTCAAAGAGTAGATCCAAGCACTTTAAAGATTATTCTCTAAAGATATTAAGAAGAGAAGCACACCCGCAACCTAAACGGTGGTGTTAAGTACTTTTCTGACAATAGTGCCAACTCTGCTTTTTCTTGGATGAAGAGTAAGCATACACCAGAGTCTGCAGAAAGTGGAGAGAGTAAATTTCAGACACAGTAGCTATTTTTTGCATGTATAATGATGGCATTCTCAGTGGATTATGAAGGTAACGTTGCAACACTCCAAGTACATCCAGCTCACAGCAGCAGAGTGACTGACGTGTGTTCTATAAAAATGGTTACTGGTAACAGTGATTTTCCAGTTTTGAAACTCAGATCATGAAGAACAACTAAAACCATATTAGTGCTAGACACACACAAAATGAAGCTGAACACCAAAATGACACTTGGAAGTCAGCTTTTCTTCTAGAGGGGTGTTACGATAGAGTAGTTAAAAGTTTGGGCTCTGGAGGTTGCTATTCTATTGGCTGTGAGATCTTGGGAACATTACTTAACATCTCTGCGCCTCGTATTCGTCATCTGTAAAGGGGAGATACTAATGGCACCTACCTCATAAAGGGAGTCTGATGATTAAATGAAACAGTATGCACCAGAATGATGGTACAATAAAAATTAGCTATTAATATTTGACACCAAATCCTCCTAATATAATTAGATAAATTCAATGTTTTTGTCACCAGCAGGATATGGGTTCTTGACAAGTAAAACTAAAAAGACAGGATGATGAGGAGATGATAGTGTCCAGATGAATCTTTCTGTCAGTTTCTGTCTCTATTTTCTTTTGTGTGTCAGAGCTTGGTTTAAAATAACTGAGTAAATAATCATGATTTCATGTTATTTAGGAAACACAGTACATGCCTACCATGTGCAGAGAGCTAAATTAGATCCTATTGGATATTTCTAAAATATTAAATAAGGCATTAGGGGTTAGGTGACTGTGTTTTGCTACAGTTTTTATTTGCCTTTGTTGGGTCCAGTGCCCAGTTAGGAGCCTATGTTTATCAGGCCCATGAGGCCCTGAGCTATAGCCTTCCTGTCTTCTGTTCTCAGAGGAAGAAACTCTGAGGTCATAATATCAAGTGTTTCCTCACTGGGTGAGTGTTCTGAATGCAGTGTTTAGATTGTAGGTAATGTAGATTGTGTATTTGGAAACACAGTACTCAGGAATTTTCACTAACAAAGAGGGCCCAAAGATCTCTGTTAATTAATTAGATTTTTAAAAAATATGTATTTATCTTTTAGAGACTTGTCTCCTTCTGTTGCCCAAGCTGAAGTGTAGTGGCATGGCATGATCATAGCTTACTGCAGCCCTGAGCTCCTGGGCTCAAGTAATCCTCCTGAGTAGTTGGGATTACAGGTGCACACTGAGCCTGGATAATTTTTACAATTTTTTTTTTTTTTTTTTTTTTTTTGGAGAGGGGGTCTTGCCATGTTGCTCAGGCTAGTCCAGAACTCCTGGCTTCAAGTGGCCCTCCTGCCTCAGCCTCCCAAGTAGCTGGGATTACAGGCATGAGCCACTGCACCTGGCTCTGTTAACTTAATGTTTGACTCAAAACCAATGTATAGATACAAACAAGTTTATTTTGTATAATAAAACTTTGTTATATGTGGCATTAACTACTTGTACCAATAAACTGAATTGTCAAATTGAGTCATGGGCTCTAAATACTTGTCCTTCACAAAATCAAATAGTTGAACCACTAAACAGCAAAGTGGGTAATTTGGAAAGTAAAGCCCTATTTTGAGCCTGCCTTCACCCCTACTTCACTGAGGTGTAATGAGGAGATAGAAAAGAAGTTGGGTGAGTCAAGAAGAGAAACAAGGGTTGAACTGATCATTAGCTCTCAAGCAAACAAGAGTTAATTGTGGCTTTATCCATTCCAGTTTACTCGGGTGGGCAGAACATGATTCACAAAAATAAGGAACTTGTTGGTCAGGGGTTAGGGAATGTGCTAACAACAGCTTGGAGACTGGGTGTCTCTGGAGCTGGATAATGGGAACTGGGGCCCCTCCTTCCCAGTAGCAGAGAGGATTGTGTTCATTTGGTATTCACCCAAAGTCAGAACCATCTGACAGCTGTTTGGTGTTTCTTGTGAAATGGACTTGGGCCCTGACCAGATGCTAGTGGACAGATGTTCACAACACAAAAACCTTCATCAAAATAGGCACTAATTGGCACCCTCCTGACAATCTCAACAAATAAGACAGGAATGGGCAGCATCTGCTGTTGACCATCTCAATGCCCAAGCCTGCCTCTCCTGGCTTAGGGAGGAGGCCCTGTTGGGGAACTGAGCTTTCTCCATAGCCGGGGATTGTTGGTTCCAGGGCTTCTTGACATGAAACTCCCAAAAGGTATTGAATATTTGTTTTATATGTATATATGCTTGTATGTATGTACTTAATTGAAACCTTTTAAGAAGGTAGGCCAAGAAAGGATCATTTGGACTTCACCACCCACCTCTCACCAAGGCAAGTCTTAAAATGCAGAATCTTCTCCACAAAGTTGGTTGCTATGCAGTACTTTTTGAACAAATACTTTATACAAATTGTTACATATTATCTTCATATGAACCCCTCCAAATAAATGTGTGTATTTTATCTGTGATGTAGTTTTGTGGAAATATTTTTGTTAAATGGATTTTAAAAACCTAAAACTGTTTTAAAGTAGATATTTCAGGGGCAAACTGATGCCCCATAAATCATTAGATCGGGCTTGCTCCTACTTGTACAGGATACAGTTAAGTTTGATTTCAACAGTTCAACTATCTTTTTAGTGCCTGAGACACTTTTTGAGTAAGCATTCTCTCCTCTTTTTTTTTCCCTCTCAATTTTGCAAGTTGGGAAAAAACTCTAACTCCTGGCTTATTATTAATACTGTTGGAATCCGTTACCCATCTATGTACCGGCAAATAATAATTCTTTCTAAGGCAGGATGTAGTTTTACAATGTATGGTTTAAAACACTTTTACTGATGCTACTGTTTATTACTGTTTATTACAGTAGAAAGCCCTTTCCTACTACAGGGCTCTCTGTGGCCCTCCTCCCATCATTACCCATTGAAGTCTTCTTTTTCCCACTCCTCTCCAGAAATACAGAATTAAGAACGATCCATCCTCCACTACAGATATTTCCAAAACACAATCTGTATTAACCCAGCTAAGGCTGGACACATTTCACCAGTCATTTCTGTAATTATTTATTTTAAAAAAATGATAGACGTGGTTGCTATATCATATGGAGTGTGAGAAACTATCTTATCATGGTACTATTCATCCTGGTTGAAAGGATGTTGGTTTTTTCCCCCTAACATCTCACTCAGGATTTCTCTGGACCAGGAATCCACCCCCTCTTTCCCATTCTCTAGTGTGGCTCCTGCCCCTTTGAATGAAAGGCTGCTCTGACTAAAGGAGCTAGAATATGCCCAGCAACCAAAGCCGGGTACTATTGAGTCCATTGTTTGCTCCCAGCACTGTGGAGCCAAATCTCATTTTATAGCACAGTGTGTTCTAGGAATTCCACTTCATCAGTACAACAGACCTTCTCTAATGCCTTCCTATTTTCCCCATTTGCTGCTGTCACAGGCAGCGCCACACAGTCCTGCGGCAAGCAATTATAATTCACTTCTCTCCAAGGCTCTGCTCTCCCCCTTTTGCAAGGGACCACAAGGCATCAGCTGCCATATTAAATAGACTCTAATGACACCAAGTGTGAGCCGCCAGAGCTGTGGTTGTGATGGTGTGTTTAAGATTTAATCCCTTTGAGGGACTGAACCTGGAGTTCAGAGGTGGTTTCACCGAGGTTTATAAGAAATTTCGCTAAGATTATACTTAATGGATTTTCAAGTACTGAAATGTATTTGTGTTTAAAGTGAATATATTAATAAAACTTTCTGAACACAGTCACAAAAAATAGATCTGATAAAAAGTTATGTAATGTATTATTCAAAGTAATATAATGTAGTTGTCTAATAACAATATATGTGCATATGTGCTGTATGTACTCATTTTCCCTCTATAGTTTTCTAAGCAGTTTGCTTTTTTCTAAATGGAGAAGTGTCCTTTGGTGACTCACAAGGATTCTGGGGAATGAGCGAATGCTCCCTAGAGCACGGCCAACTCCTCCTTGTCTGTGCCAGGAGGATGCTTTTCTCCTGGAGACAGGATCGCCATCATTAGTAACTTATCCCTACACCCAATCCATAAAAAATTTTACTCTTTAAAATGTTCCAGCATATTTTGGCAATGGTGGAATGAAAATGTATTCGTTTTTGTCACATCTGGCAACGTTTTGGCAATACTTATGAAATTATTTTCTATTGGATTTGTAAAAGTGCCCCATTAGTAACACTTCCTGTAAGTGTTACTAATAAATAAATAAATAAGCTTTCCGATAGCTGTCCCCTCACCAAAATAGATCGGTTTTGAACCTTCCTGCCGGTAGAGAGGATGTGGCCTGATGCTCCCTCCAAGATGGTGGCTGTCTCACCTTTATACTGCCCGGGCCGCTTAACTAAATTGCTCCATGGCCTCATGTAGCTATGCTGAAGGATGGAGAAGAGCATCCCTTTAATGAACCCAGAGTATTTCATTTATTACCAAAGCATTAGTTGACCCAGAGAGTGACCAAGTAATTAGTGTAAAGTTTTGCAGAGCTTTTTTATATGCACCATCTCATTTCATTCCTATAGTCCTCTATGGCACCTGCCTTTACCCTGGCTTGGAAAAATAGAACTTCTCCTCTTGACTAAAAAGATAGTCTGTGTAAAGTTATGTGTTTTATCACTTCACCCAAATATTGTTCTTTGCAATTTTCAACTTAACAAACTAAAACATATTTTAAAAAGTGGTTGACTACAAAATCCTTTTTTAAAATAAATGTGTACATCAGAGGAAGCCTTTAGGCCATAAATACTGTTATTTTATACATTCTAGGACATTTTAAAGAGCAGGATAAAGCCTGTAGCTCACCTTGCAGTGCTCTCCAGGTTAATCAGTGATTCTCTGACTGGTGTCAGTGACATTTGGTGGGTAGTGATTGGCATGCCTGTATTTTCCTTTGTCACCATTTCTTCAGGTTAATGTAGAAAACTGCAGTCAGAATTTACAGACAAAATCCTGTGACTTGCTCTCAGGAGAATCCTTGTGACAAACATCTGGCAGATATGTTTGAAAGTCCTACGATAGCTGTCAGAAAGTTGATGGCTCCTGATACGTTACGTTGTCAGTCCAGACACACTAATTCTTTAGTGGGATTATTGATGTTGTTGTAGCACATCTGCGTTTAATTGCAGACAGGAAGCTGAAAGAGAAAGCTTCTTGTGATTACAACCTCTGAGATACCTATTATATCTGAACTTAACAATCAGGTCAAAACTTAGTGGTGGGTGGGAAGGAAAAGATGTGCATGGGTGAAGAGACTGCATGTCACTGATGACTTGCAGAGAAGCCAGCACCTGGGTTCAAATCCACCACTCTCTAGCTCCTTGGGCCTCAGTTTCCTCCTCTGTAAAATGGAATATTAATAGCATCTGCCTCATAGTGTTGCTGTGAGGATTAAATTAGTCCATATGTATACATTCCCTTGAGTGCCCGTTACTTCATAAGCACTAGGTAAGTGTTTCCTATTTTTATGTTTCCCCCCAAATCTTCTGCTTTGTAAAGGTAAATCTTCTGCTGATAGAGGATGAGCTGCAAAGAGAGAGAGAGAGAGTGTGTGTGTATGTGTGTGTGCGTGTGCTCCAGACTTTCTATCATGCAGGGTTGATTCTACACTTTAACTGTAACATGGGCATATTTGACTTTTGTTGCTTACGTTATCCATTTTGACACCTCCCCTACTCTCAAAGCCCCTGCATGTCACTTGCTTCCTCTACTTTTTCCCTTCAGATTATTTCACCCATGTTCTATTTGGTCATGACCTGTACTTGTACCTCATCTAAGTGATGCTTTATGAATTCCATAAAGCCACTCATCTTTGAGGCCCCCAAGAACAGAGACTATTCCCTAATGATCCTTTTGTGCAGTGTTAGTTGTTGAATGTGCTAACGGATGCCAACGTTTGAAACTGGTATTGATCTATGACCTCTTTTGACAATGTTAGATTCCTATAGTTTAGAGTGAGAATTTTAGGCATGAGGCTGCTTGAGGGACTGGGTTGCCCAAAACAAACCTGATCTCCAGGGTTGAAGTTTGGGCATCTATGAGTCAATGCCCATCAGGTGATTGTGATGATCAATCAATATTAGGAGCCTCTAATTTAATTAATCATCCTGAAAATAATGTTCCTTATGTGTAAGATTATTAGAAAACCAAGCTTTTCTCTCAGAGTTTTGGTGCAGATCAAATGATGTCCTGTTTTTACAAAGCCTGAAGCCCAGGTAAACCTAAGGCACTGTTATTACTGTTATTACTGCAGAGCACCTGGGTGCTGTGGAAGGTCCCCAGGCTACAGGGTGCAGAGATGTCCACTGGGCACATGCTGACAGATCCTTCAAAAAATGATAATTAAAGAAGAATAGATCAACATTTCTGGGAAAATCATCTCTTTTGCCCTCTCATTTGTTCAGTAAATCCAGTTAAAGGCAAAGTTTCCAGTCCTCAGAGCCTACCATGGGATTCCTGTATCATTAGCTATTGTTAACATTAGCACTTTTGGAGTATTATTTCACAGACATGGTTTCAATGTCCAGAACCAAAAGGTGGAGAAATGGTGTCAGATAACCTTAGAGAGGATCATTTTCTTGGTAATCTCTCCTTTCTTAAAATAATCTAGAGGTTGCTGACAATGTGAAATTTGTGACTAACCTTCAGTAGATATGTTGATTTTGCTTTTAAAATAAAAACCAAGGAGGCTTAGAAGTAGTCATAAGACGAAATATTTTGAAAATGAATGACCTAAAATAATCAATGAATATGAATAACATTTATATTTTAACATGACAATGACTGTGATTTAAATTGCCTCTAAAAGAATTAACTCATTAACCATCAGTCCCTTTCCACTGAAACCCGAAAGCAATTCAGTTTCATATTTTCTGCTTGTACAAGTTTAGGATCCATCACTGACTCAAACATGATCATTTGGATGACCATTTAGAAGGTCCAGGAGCAATGCAACCAGTATTTCTGGGTCACAGCTAATTGAATGTAATGTGTGCTGTGACCAAATCGTACAGGTAGCACTTTGCAAAGAGGTGTTTGTGAAAGTGCATGAGTATTGTTTGTGCATTCTGATTATTGTTTGTATACTACTAAATACTCTGAAAAGTGTTATAATTTGTACATAGTATGAATGATTTGGAGGGGAAAACTCCCTTGTGAATTTTGTATAAAGAGTGTACTGCATTCCTGTTGTCACCAGAAAAGTACTGATATGGCATATTCTGTTAACAGTAATTGGATATGTACACCTTGTTAGAAGAGAAGAGGGTAATTTCCCACTTATTATAAATAAAATTATTCTTATTTCATGTCTCCTGTGTCTACCTCTGTTTATATTTTGTTTCTCTGGGCAATGTTGCTGGAGATGAAAAGAAAATTAACCTCTATAACCTGCAGTCAGAGGATAGACAACCGTGGGTCCTTGGGGTTTCAGCTTGAGTTACCTCCATACCAACTCCCCATTCTTGTTTCGCCTTCCTAATCCATGAGGGCTTCATGGTAGTCTGGTCTTCTCTAGGAGATAAGCATGATCAAGATCCTCCTGCTTCTAATCTCTCCTTTCCAGGCTTCAGTGCTTCTGTTCTAGTGCTGAGCTCTCAATATGCTATGGGAGGGTTTGGAATGGGGGAACTTATTCCATTATGAATGCTCACCTCTCTGACTCCAAGAGAAATTTCTATTTCTAGATTCAGACTCTCAAATGTAGAGGCTAATAAAGACTTGTAAAGTATGCTTTTAGTAGGTCCCTGGCAATATTAAAGGAATTTAGCGTGTGATGTTTTTTCCATCTAGTTTTTAAGAGATGATTTATCAGGTCCATTTTGTTGTTTGCTTATAATGATTTTTATTTTTATTTTTCGTTGATTCATCAGAGAGCCTGAAATGTGCTTATTTGGTCTTTCCATCAGCTAGCACTGAGAACCTTTAAATCAGTGGTTTAGAGTACTCTATCTACAAGATCATGCTTTACTTATTGTATACTTCTTTCTAGAAGTAGAAATTGCATACAGAGAAGGCCAGGCCTGTCCTATTATTATTTTAGTTTCCAAGGCAGCATTCATTTAAGCATAGCATTTAAAATGATATTGGATAATGCCATTGGATAAAACCCTTTTGCAGAACAGAATTGTGCAAAGCAATACTGTTTTAAGGTGAATTGAAGCCATCCAGGCAGAGAGAATAAGGTTGTTTTCTTATCTCTTCTGTTGACTTGGTCTAATCTGTGGGCAGTTGTTCTTTGGCCTCAATTTTCCCATTGGAAAGGGGATTTTTGGAAACATATCTTAAAACTCTTCAGCTGAAGAAGCTATGTCAATGGAAAATGTATTATTTAAGCACAACACTAACTTTTCCGTGGTATGTAGCATTATATTTATACACTATAAGTTGAGAAAAGCCTTGAAAGTAACACAAGTACCAAGAAGCCTGTTTTATAATTCCTGACTCCTAGAAACCCTGAGATGTATTCGCAGCCCATAATCACCTTCCAGAACCCAAGCAGGACCTTGGAACTTCACTCCATATACCACTCCAAAGCAAGTTTTCTGCTCCAGTGTGATAAGAAATGTGATGTTCACTGAAATGCACCATGAGTCTGGAGAACTACTGTTCAGCCACCTGGGGCATGGCATCTAAATGTACAGTATCGAGAATGTGATAGTCTTCTCTGGAAGCAAGAACTAAGGTCCATAAATCAAATCCTAAGTCAAGAAAAGAAAGCCGTCAAGGAAGACGAAGGCATTGTAACTGGCCTGTAGTGTCCAGCTGTATTGATACCATAGAGGTTTGGAGCCAATTCAAGACTGGTCAACCCCAAACTGGGAAATTAAGTTTCAGGGCTGCCAGACATCCCTGTTTGCAGATGTAAATGTAAGTGATAGGGTAGGTGGTCTTCAAAATAACCATGGTAGCCAGGAGGTCAGAGTCCCCAGTACAAACGTGAGGCTGGGGATAAGGTTTAGCACTTTTGGAGATGGCATTAATTTGTAGCCCCTAAAAGCACTTTAGCTTCTCTCAAAGTGTAGCTTACATATTGCAAGGATCTGAGTATGATATACCTTAATTAATAGTGCTGATCATGTTCCTTCCTTATTTGCAGAACATTTTATATTCACGGGTGTTGAGTCGGGACCATTTGGCTTTTTGTTTGTTTGGTTGGTTGGTTGTTTTTTTTTTTTTGTTTTTTTTTTTTGAGACGGAGTCGCCCAGGCCAGGCTGGAGTGCAGTGGCCGGATCTCAGCTCACTGCAAGCTCCGCCTCCCGGGTTCACGCCATTCTCCCGAGTAGCTGGGACTACAGGCGCCCGCCACCTCACCCTGCTAGTTTTTTTGTGTTTTTTTTAGTAGAGACGGGGTTTCACCGTGTTAGCCAGGATGGTCTCGAACTCCTGACCTCGTGATCCGCCCGTCTCGGCCTCCCAAAGTGCTGGGATTACAGGCTTGAGCCACCGCGCCCGGCCTGGTTTTTTTTAAGTATCAGATACATAGCAGTTTACATCACTGAATTTTATCCCCTGGTTTAGATCCAAAGACATTATTAGCTAGTCTTAATGCTTGCTTGTTAGTAATACTGTTATGAAATAAAAGCTTCTGTTGCAAAAGCTTTCTTAATAGATAAAACAAAGACCTCTTCTTAATCAGTACATTACTTAGAGAATATTAATGAAATAGTTAAAAAATGAGGGAAAAATGATGAATGCTTTTAAAATATTGCCCTTTTTCACCTTAATAATGTGTCAGGACCACTTACTTTCTGCAATACATGTCTGAAATTTGCTGGCATTTCAAATTCTTAGGAGTTAATTTTCTATGTTTGAATCTTGAAAAATAAACATACAAATGTAGGATGAATACACTCAGAGGGTTTAGTGCATGCTTTGGCTAGGAATTCAATAAAGATGACTTGGAAGGATCAAAGCAAAGATTTCCATAAAATTGAATATGAGATTTTTCAGCAACATCAAAGCTCTACCTCTTCAGGACACTTGTACGCATGCCCACAGTACTAGCCAGCATTTATTTAATGCCACTAGAATAAAAAAGATAAATTCTTTTAAGGCTAATAGATTAAAAATTTTAAAGTCCTTTTAGAGCACCAGGAAAAACTGACTCAAAGGCAAACAGCAAACAGAATGACTTAATGGAAATCAGGCAATCAGCCTAAGGAAAAAAAATAGGATTGGAACCTAAAATAAATTCAATATATAACACCTTTCTATTTTGTTCCCTTTCCTTTTTGTTTTTCCATGAGAATCTATATTTATGGAAAAGTCAGTTGATTGCTTATCAGGCTGAAGCTTGTGTTTACTCAGACTAGCGATAATGAGCAATAAAAAGAGGTGGGAATGGTTAAAGTGAGAGGAGACGGAATCAGGGAAAATGGGTGGGCTCAGTATAGTTTGCAGGCTCTGAGTTTTGGCAGCACTGTAATTCTCCCTTGTGCTGTTACGTTCATTGGAGTGGAGTTAAGATCAGGATCTGTAATGAGTGTGGGGGCTTTCCAGGCAGTGGTCTGCTGGTTGCACAAAAGAGCTCCCAGTAATTACCCAGTTATATCCCTATGGTCAGCTTGACAAGTAATCTAAAGCCTTGCTCCTGAACCAGCAGCATGAGCATCACCCAAAAGCTTATTAGAAATGTAGATGCTCAGGCCTGATGCCAGAGTGCCTGAATATGAATCTGCATTTTAACAAGATCTTCAGGTGATTGGCACACACATTCATATTTGAGAAACATTGGTTGAAGGAATACATGGACACAAGATGTGAGGAAACATAGAGTATGGGGTGCAGTAGTAGGGTTATCATAGGAAAAGAAGGAACAGACTTTTTAGCTAATGAGCTAACTCATTGAAATCATGTACAGATGTCTGTTAGTAGTTTATCTTTCAGGTTATAAAGCAATCAGAGTGTCTCAGGGAAGTCATAACATGGACCTTTATAAGCCTGTGACTCTGTGCTTGTGACTCTGTGTCATAGGAAGCCAGTACTTCCGTAAGAGCCCCAAGGCCATGTGGGCAAATGGAGCTGAGATAAGAAAGCCTGATAATATGAAGAGTGATCCTAATCTCAGTGGCCTTTGGGATTATGGTTATCACTAGGTTTTAGAGCTTTGACTCTGGTAAACAAAGATTCTGCCCTTGGTTTCCAACACATACTTATTATTGAAATAATTTATTATTTTATTGAAGCATCTTGTTTCCAAAATGCTTAATAGCCCTTTAAGAACTATCTTAGCCTCCTAAGATAGCTCTACTGTGTCCCTTGACTTTAAAAGGCAAATGAGGACTTACGCCATTAACCCTGCAGAGTTATGATGAATGGCAGAACTATATAGGGCCACGAAGATGGCAGGATAAAGAGATGCCTGTCTTCAGAGCACCTCTTTTGAATGGCATCTCCAAGTCTTCATCCAAAGACTAGATCAGTTCTTGTCTCCACTTTCCCATTTGGAGTTGCCATTTTTCCATAGCAGCCAAGCCCACTAGGTGGTGTTAGAAACGTCAAATGCTTGTTCCCTGGTGCCACAAATAGCACTCAAACATAAATTTAATTTTCTCAGTAAGGCAATTTTTACTTTCTGCAGAAAGAGTGCTCCTAGCAGATGGAATGATGGTGAGAGCACACCTAAACAAAGGAGGGAAGCAATTTTAAGATGAAGTTTTGCTCTTGTCCCCCAGATTGGAATGCAATGGCACAATCTTGGCTCACTACAACCTCCACCTCCCAGGTTCAAGCAATTCTTTTGACTCAGCCTCCCAAGTAGCTGGGATTACAGGTGCCTGCCACCACGCCTGGCTAATTTTTATATTTTTAGTAGAGACGGGGTTTTACCATGTTGGCCAGGCTGGTCTTGAACTCCTGACCTCAGGTGATCCACCTAGCTCAGCCTCCCAAAATGCTGGGATTACAGGCATGAGCCACCGTGCTCGGCCAAGGGAAGCAATTTTTAATCCCTTACGCAGCTTGTCCCTGCTACTGTGTCCTGTCTCCATTGGCTGGAGCCAGACCGCACAATCTAAGCTAAACCCGACTGGCTATTGGGGTATGAGCCAGAGTGGTGGGGTGAGTAGTTTGACAGGAAGGACAGTTAGGAACAGGTAACTAAAGGTGACTTAGGTCAGAGCAGGTGACTAGGATGAGTCAGGACGGAGCAGGTGACCAGAGGTGACTCAGGTCAATGCTGGTGTCCGGGACGAGTCAGGACAGAGCAGGTGACCGGGAAACAGATGTGAGCTACTGATTAGGACTGGCAGGAAAGTTGTTTACTGAAACTACAAGCAAGAAGGTGAAGAGAACCAAGAAGTTAAACTTTAAAATGGAGAATCAAAGAATAAGAGAGCTGAACATACTGACATACTGATTCTTTGAAGAGAAACTTAGGGTTCACTATATTTAACAGTGGTATGTAAATACACTGCTTTCCCCCTGGCATACTTGCCTCTATCAGTGGAGGGTGAGGCTGCCACTTCATCTTTTATGCCAAAGTCTAAAGGCAATAAGTACCAGGTTAGAGAAACATTGACTAGAAATGGTGATATCACAGTAATCACAAATCTGTTCTTGTTCTTGCAACTTTTTGATACAATGATCTCAGTTGGCCAGGCACAATGGCTCATGCCTGTAAAATCCCAGCACTTTAGGAGGCTGAGGCAGGAGGATCACAGGAGCTTGAGACCAGCCTGGGCAACATAATGAGACCACCATCTCTAAAAAAAAAAAAAAAGAAAGAAATCAAAAATTTCGCTGGGCATGGTGGCACATGCCTGTCATCTCAGCTACTCGGGAGGCTGAGGTGGGAGGATTGCTTGAACCCAGAATGTCGAGGCTGCAGTGAACCATGATCGTGCTACTACACTCTAGTCTAGGTGACAGAATGAGACCGTGTCTCCAAAACAAAAACAAAAAACAAACAAACAAAAAACCTCAGTCCTGTGTGGCAGACAGGAGACCTCTGTAAACCGCACACATGCCGTGGACCCTGCATCCGAGCAGTGCTGTATCCACCAGCCTTAGGAAAGAGGATCAGAAAGGAAATTTCTCAGTGATCCTAGAAACTAACTTTGACAAGGAAGGACCACCCATAGTGGAAGTGGTTGGAAGGAGAGCCTTCAAATTCAAGTACCCAGGTTATTTCATTAGAGGCCAAAGATAATTATTTTTTCCTATTTCTACTAGGATGCATTTAATCTGCATTAGTAATGTCACAGAGAACATTTACTGTCATATAAGCAAAGACCTTGCAAATGTATTTTAACAGCAGTTCAGAAGACTAAAGAACTTAATAGAGAAGTAGAGAAGAGACAGCCTGCAAAGTCTACCGTAAAAGTAAAATGTGCTAGTTTTGGCATCAATTTAACCACATTGGAGACTTGGTCAGGAGCATTGAGGCTTGACCACATTATCAAAACACATCTGCTTGCCTTATCATATTGTCCCATTTACTTTTCTTTTTCTTCTGCCAGCACAAACTTGTGTCAGCATGTGGAAGTGGTATTTCTGCTACCTAATCTGTGTTAAAACAGCCCTGAAGGGTCATGCAGCTAGTTGGATTGTAAACCTTTGGAGAAGATTAAACAGTCATCATGTATTAATCAGTCTTGACCACTCTGTCAATTAAAAGATGAAATTCTTGGCCTTATTTTAAAAGATAACAGGTCTAGATGTTGGAGATAAGCATTGTTTTTATATTAGTACTTCTGTGTTTCCAGAGTAGTGAGAATTATTCTAAGAAGAAAAAAGTATTTTCAGTATAAACTAAACAAGAGAAAAATGGAAGTTTAATACACATCTGCAGTGAACATGAACATAGAAAAATGTGAAAACATGAGCATAGTGGAGTTTGAAGTGGGAGAGAACCTTTTCTGAACTGGGTCACTTTGCTCACAGGCCAGGTAGGAGGGAGCAGGGGGGGAGGTTTTACAGGACCCAAGTGCCTTGTAAGAATTTTTCAAAAACATTTAGTAAAATTTAGTTAGTTGTGAAATAGAAAGGTAGCACTTCTATCTCCTCAAGGAATCCAGTTATAGTCATAACACAGAAAAACCAATCATCCCTCCCATAGTAGTTGAAAGATAAAATTGACATCGTCTTGAAAGAGAAAGCTACTATTTTATGAGCTTAGAAGAAAAAAAATTCTTCAACTTTATGATATGCTATTTGGGCTCTGTGAGTATTCAAATATACCTACATTTACAGAATCTCAGTGTTGCAAATGGAAAATAATGATGCTATCTTCAAAATGACAAAAAAAAAAAAAAAATCAGAGAAAGGGTTCAAGTGCTGCTGAAGTAGCAGCCTCTGGAATTAAAGGAGGTGATTGCCAGGCTGGAGAAGTGAAGCAAACAGAATAGTCCTGAACAGAAGAGAGCTGCTGCCCTCACTTCCTTATGCATTGTGCCATTCAGCCCAGGCACTTACTGTTTCTCTAAGTGTGATGCAGAAACCAGCTTGTGTCAGGGTTTAAGATGATGGTAACCCTCACAGGTTTTCCACTGCTCTACTTTCTGCAAATGGTCAAACTCCACTGTCAAAGAAATCCAGATTCTCTTAGAATCCTAGCAGAGTGTGATATTTGACTTTTTTGGGTTTCTAAATTTTTTTTTTATTTCTTTGATGCAGTAGATGGCCCATGTTGCTTTTAAATTCTCTGCAGTCTAAAGTAAATGAGAGGGAAGAAAACAAACATTCTCTGGACCCTGTTAATGAAAGATAAAGGGACAGTGAGGGTCCTTTAAAAAAGGCTATTAAAAATGATAGATGCCTGTAAAAAGTTGGAGGGATCTCATGCGACGAAATAAAGTGCAATAGAGCAATGAAGAGGAAAAAGGTAACGCTAAATGTCCTTTAAAAGATACTTTATTTTTCAAAGAGGTGTCCAGAATTCTGACTTATATAAACACCAGAATATTGATCAGTTATGGTAGCAGACTTTGGTGCACAATTCCCAGTCCAACACATGATTTGGTTAGCAGGTAACAGCTATAAAGGATGTAAGAAATAATTATCTGATATTTCCTGTGCGAAGTCTTAAAAAAAAGTCTACACCAATTTCTGTATCTCATATGAAGAGGGCATACAAAGAGACTCAATGCCTGATGGCTCCCCAGGCTACTGTCCCAGCAGCAGGGACAGAGTCCTCAGATAACGAGAAGAAAATGAATGGCACTACCAATGCATTTGCCAAGATATGACATGTGCTTCTGCACATGAGACTTCATTACTGGATAAATAAAGTATCTTAAAGAACTTACGTTCTTTTTCTGCCCTAGATACCCATTCATGGGTAAAATGTTACCGAGTCGCTGTTTGTTTGTTTGTTTATTTGTTTTGAGATGGAGTCCCACTCTGTCGCTCAGGCCGGAGTGCAGTGGCGTGATCTCAGCTCACTGCAACCTCCACCTCCCAGGTTCCAGTGATTCTCCTGCCTCAGCCTCCTGCGTAGCTGGGATTACAGGCGCACAATGCCCAGCTAATTTTTGTATCTTTAGTAAAGATGGGGTTTCGCCATGTTGGCCAGGCTGGTCTGGATCTCCTGACCTCAGGTGATCAGCCCGCCTCGGCCTCCCAAAGTGCTGGAATTACAGGCGTGAGCCACTGCACCTGGTCTGCTCTAACTATTAATTAGTGTTTGAACTTGTAATTACAATAATGCAAACTTAGTACTAACAGAATGAACTTGTGTGGGTGACCTCTTAGTATAGGAACATGCACAGTGTTTAACACTTTATTATGTCATGTTAGTATGTGGTTGCTTCCTTTCAGAACATTGCTTTCAAGTGTTATTGAATGTTGGTAAACATGAAAAAAGCAAATAAGAATTTTGGTGATTCTTACCCCTCTTACCTCTAGGGTTTCTGAAAATTGACACAGTAGGTTGAGATAAAGATGTGTGGTGTTCATTTGAATCTGCCATATTTTGAATATAGAATGCACTGGACACATTCATCATCACCCGTTAGCATTCTGTGTAGCTAGGCTAGCATGTGGTTCAACTGCCGTGTTCACCGTCTACACCCACACCCATCACCGCTGATCCACATGAATGTTATCAAGCATTTGCAGCCTGAAAAAGACATGATGTAGATTTGACTCCTGTAGTTTCTTCCAAATAGTATCAAGTGGGGCAGAATAATATCCCCTGTAAGTCACTTATGTTGTCATCTTAATATTATCATGATTGTGAATTCTGTTGTCTTGAGAAGGATCGAGAACTTTGACATCAGTTCAGTGTTGCTAATGGAAATTATTATTTACACAAGACTTTTCCTGTCTGCGTTCAGCCATGTAGAAATATACTATCATCTTAAGTGCCAAAAGATGCTGATCCGAAGTAGAAGTTGTTGGCAGGTATTGGTGCCAGTCAGATGAGAATAAACTGCCAAGGAAGACACTGGAGTGAAAAAAGATAGTTTGGGCCAAGTTTTTTCCCTCTCTCACTCACTCTTGAAATGAGATATTTAACATGCGTATACACAACAGCAGTCTATAGGAAATATGAGGGATGCTTGATTACAAGCAAACAGGGACACATGGGGCCAAACTCTGTCCCCAGCCCCTATCTTGCCATATGATGTTTCTAGTAGAGATTAAAGTGACTTGTGGGAATAATGGAGGGATTCATGCCTTCTAGATTTCACAGTATGAAAGGGACAGGCCTTCCCAGGAGGAACAGCCAGAAACTGAAGCTATAGCCAGAAATCAAGGAATCTTTTGTGAACACCTAAAGCAGGAGTTTATCCAGGTATAGAGACCTCCAAATGGTGGAAGCAATCTACAGGCAGGGGACAGAAAACAGCCTCCATGCTGTGCAAGCATAAGTTTGTACTGACGGCAGAGCCTAGTTACCGTAAGTTTTACTCACCTACTTTTAAAGTGGTATTTGAAGTGATGATTGTGAATCAAAGGCATAATAATGCATACTTTTCCTAATTTAAAATATACTGTTTTACTGCTACAGTAACTACATGCCTTGAAAATAATGAGTATTTGAATCCTATCACATTTTTTGGAAAAAGTATCAGACTGAGCATGTAAAGAGCAATCGTTTATATAACCAACAGTGGAAGAAAAGGGGTTTTGTAAAAAGCATGCAGTTTAGCACAAGAAAATAAGAAAAAAAGAACTTGCAATGAAAGGAAAACTAACAGAAAACAGTGAGATGAGAAAATTCCCAAGAACGCTTACTCAATAAACTAAAAATTTCCTTTAATCAGACAGAAGCAATATCGTGCATTCTATATCTCCTGTGAATTGAAGATACACTGGGAAGACAAACTGCCATGACTCATGACTTAAATAATTAAAATTTTATATAAAAACCAAGAGGTTAACAAAAAGTTCAGGCCAGAAGTAAAATAATAATTAAATGTAAAGTACCCGAACTGCAAAGACCCTGAAAACTAGTTTCCACCACTGGTGGAAATGGTATTAACCACTCTAGTGGTGAAGATCAAGTTGTTGAAGGAAATCCATCAGTTATTATATATATTTTAGTGTGATTTGAAGGGGATTATAGGGGTAAAATTAAAGAAAGGCTAAACACACACACGCAAGTACAGAATTATCAAAATGTATTGCACTAAGGACAAGTTAACCATACTAGAATCTAGGGAGCCATTTCTCAGGAGTACAACCTAAGAAGCAGGATGGAAACTCTGCACGCTGCCCAGTACAGCTGCAGGGGCAAGAGGATTCTTACAAGTCATGACTATCAATGATGTGTTTTGTTCTCAGATTGCAAAACAGGGAAAATGCTTTCATAGCGTGTCACATTACGTGCCTACTCAATAGTCTATAGATCTTTAACAACCTTAGAATTCGGAATATGTGATATATACTTCAGAAGGAAAGCTACAAAAACAAAAATTACAGAATCAACCCCGGATTGCCTCCAACTTTAGGAAGCAGGACCACTGTCTAAAGCTCACCCAGATCGTCACAGCTAAAAGCCTGTTGAGAAAAGTTGTCTAGGGCCAAAGAAATAAATACTATCTAGGCTTCAACTCTAGCATTGCCATTGTGGGGACACTGGGTTGTGGTAGATAAGAATAGGGTGTAGATGCCTAAAATTATCTTATATATAATGGAGAAAAATTTGCTTGATTGCAAACACACAGTTGAAAATACTTTCTTAGTTGCTATGAATTATTTCCAATGAAAAATATGCCAACTCCAAGAATTTATTAACAAAAAAGGATATTGGTTTAACAAACAAACAAAGGCAAAGAAGGAAAAGAAAACTCTAGAAAATACATAGGAAACAGCATGGTAACAGGGTGCCCCTGTTGTGGAATAGGCCAAGGATATTGTAGGGTGAAAGGTCCAAGATGATGATGGTGATGGTGACAAGGTGATGGGCAAGCAGGACTTTAGTTTTGTCTAAAATGTTTATTTCATTTATTTATTTTATCACGAAAAGGTTGTCATGTATTATTTGTATATTTAATATAAGTACACGAAGAGTAGCTACTAAGAAGTACATTCTAACAGATATATAATGAGTTTAAGAACAGATAAAAAAAAATCACAAACTTGTTGAAGGGAAAAACACATCTGATTGAAATTCTGTTCCTCTGAACAGAACTATCTTCAGGACACATGTAAAATAATAGTGCTAGAAATACCTTGGAAAACATGGACCTGAAAATAATTCATTATCCCAACACACTGAGGTGGCTCCATGTGTGAGTTTGACATCTCAGGACAGAAAGTAGTGTTGCGTCTTGGCAGTCCAAGTTGAGGACACCCACTGCTCATAAAAAAAAAAAAAAAAGAAATTAAATATTCAGCAATAAATTGTTTTGAGGAAGACAAAATGCTTTTAAAGGATCAACAAATACCTATCATTGCAAAAAAACCCTGAAACCAATGAGCCCATACAAATGGATAAGAGGCATAATATTCATGTGTAAAGTATTTGGTCCAAGTTTTTTGTTGTTTTGTTTTTGTTTTGTTTTGTTTTTGAGATGGAGTACGTAGCCAGGCTGGAGTGCAGTGGTGTGATCTCGGCTCACGGCAACCTGCGCCTCCTGGGTTCAAGCTATTCCCCTGCCTCAGCCTCCCAAGTAGCTGAGATTACAGGCACACGCCACCATGCCCGCCTAATTTTTTGTATTTTAGTAAAGACGGAGTTTCACCATATTGGCCAAGATGATCTCGATCTCCTGACCTCGTGATCCACCCGCCTCGGCCTCCCAAAGTACTGGGATTATAGGCATGAGCCACCGCGCCCGGCCTGTTCCCTGTTGTCTACGTTAATTCTCTGTATTTTCCCCGTATGCTTACTTGTATACCTATATGGTTATTCTCTGTGTATTTCCTGTTTCTTTTCTCTCTTTTTTTCTAAATGTATTGAAATTTCTGAGAAGATGAAAATACCACCTTTATGGCTACTCCTCATGGCAATAAGCATAGTCACCAACATTTATTTAACGTTGACTCTTTGTTCACTTAAAGTTTGTGGCAACTCTAAAGGCACAAGTTACTTTATCCCCATTTTGGGGTTGAATCAGTTGAAATTCTGAAGAATAAAGGAATTTCTCTCTAGGTCATGCAACTGGAAACACTGGACTTGAACCCTCAGCACTGATATATCCTAGGGGTTCAAGTTCAGATTAGACTGATGCTAGAATCCCTGACCTGGTCTCCACAGACCCCTCACCCCTTAACCAACACTGCTTCACGTGCAGAGCAGGAAGCACCAGGACATCCTTCCTAAGTGGTGTTAAGAACTTGATTTGATGAAGTATCCATATGTCTTTGAGTAAGTCATTTAACTTCTCTGGAAGAACAGCTTCTCTACAAACTAACGTCACATCCCTCTTAGTTCACGCATCCCAGTTCTAACTTTTCTGTGATTATATTTTATTTTACTGCCCTATTCTCAAGAAATGTATTTATTATGAACACATGCTGCTGTTTCCCTGTTGATGGGTCTATATGTGTGCATGCATGTGTGCATGTGTGTGTAATTGTTGCAAACACATACCTTCTAACTGCTGTGGGAGCTGCTTCCAGCTAAGTAGGTGTTCCAAATACCAGGCTGCTCTTATTATGGACTTGGTTTAAAGGAACTCCTATTCTTTTTTTCACACATGCTAATACAATGTCCATCTTTCCTCTCCTAATAGCCCATGAGTCTTGAACTTGGAGTCAGCAAAGTGCTGCCTTTGTACAGCACAAAAGAACACCAGTTTTGCTTTTTTTTTTTTTTAAGAAATCACACGAGGCCTGAACAAAAAGCTTTTCGACCATTCAGAGGCTGCTTGCATTGTGCAGCTGTTCCTTGACTGCTGAGAACATCTCCCGCGGACAATGCAGTACCTGAAGGGAACACGGCACATGGAGCTATTCAGGAGTTGCAGGACCTGGGATTGTTGCCAGTGTCCTCTGTGGAAGATTGGGGTTCTTTTTTCTTGGTCAGACCCTGATAAGCATATTGCAGTTTGTGGCAGTTGTTGTTTTTTGTTGTTTGCCTGCCAGCATTAGTTTCACAATTTTATTGCAATGATGCCTTCCCAACATGCTGGCACGTAGGGGATTTTTTCTTTCCTGTTTTGCTCCCACCTCCGTGAAATGTACAGTGAGACTTTGATTGGTCATAGTCCACTCACAGTTCGCAATGCATTACTGTGTGGACTGAGTTCCCATGACTCTGGCTCCCCAGGACAATGTCTCTTTCTTCACCAAGCTGATGGTAAATATCTGGTTAGCTTCATCTATTTAAAACCAGCCAAGCAGGAATCCTAGTGCTGGAGAGAGGATTCTTTTGTTTGTTTGTAAGTAAACAATGGACTCAGCTCTTCCTAACTAAAATTAAATTCCAATCACTCTTAAAATAATACCAGAAGGCTAATCCAATTCCAACAGGGGCTGGGAATGGGGTTGAGGGTGGCGGTGGGCAGTTGATAATGGCAAATTTACTGATGCTGGCTTCTGCTTCACCTCTGTGCCCAACATCTGTTTTCATGACTGATGATTCTAAGAACTTTCCTATGCAAAGGAAATTGTTATGTTACTTGTAGGTAGAAAGAACTGGGTGAACTAAAAGCCATGTGGGCTTTTATCTGAAACCATTTCCTTTTGAGTCAATAGGATTGAGTTGATTGAGTTATTTGGGGGTTGGTATTTAATTTTTTTAAGCATTTAAAAAAATGCCTAAAAGCTAAAAGGCTATGCAAAATGACCAGCATATCTGATTGCTTTAGAATGGCATAGAAGACTTCTGCTTTAAGCAGTCTCAGTATATGAAAATCTGAATTGTTGAAAAATCAAGAGAGTAGGTGTCATCTGTTTTACAAAGTCATTTCTAATAGCAGTCTCTGGAGCAGAAGCTCCACACCTGCAGTTGTAACATGACCTATTTAATAACTGGACATTTGTTGAAAGGTGCTGCCTCTTTCAACATCCCCCTTAGCTCAGTCTTAGCCCTGTTTTTCAAGGTGTGTCAGGACCCCGTGGAATTAGTAGGACATCAATTATAAATGGTGATTCTTTGTGGGTGCCCCTGAACCTCAGCTGATAGGATAGGATAGTTAGCGTAACTGTGATATTATCTTGCTCATCATTCTAATCATTCAGACTCCAAAGATCACATACTTATTAGAAACTCCTGCTGCTTACTCATACATATATGCTTACTGCAGCCTCCTCATGCCACCATGCATTTTGCTTATCACTGCAGTTTCTATTTATCTCCACCCAAATCCTTTCTGTCCTCTTCCCCTAACCAGCTGCAAACACATCTTTGTGTTGTGCAGGACTTGCAGTTCTTCATCTCACTTTCTACCCAACTTCCCTGTTTCTCCCGCAGGTCAGTGACCTTATTAGTTGGTCTAACTTTGGCCTCCCCATTTGGGTAAAACTCCCTCCATCATCACTCCACTTCCTTCTCCTTCCGGGCTTTTGTGCTGCGTGCTCCTCTCACTGAGCTAGCAGCAATCCATTGCCAGGATACCCTCCTTCCTTCCTTCAGGCCATCCTAGTCACTACTCCCAACAGAATATTTGTGTATTTCCTGCAAAAGGATATATATTTGTATTATGCTAAATGCTTTTCTCCCCCAGGCTGAGAGACCTGATTTATGTATATGAAAGGATGAGTGAGCATCTTTCTGACATTTAAAATGCTACAAAACCTAAAATTTGAATTTCTTCAGGTACTCTTTCTTGAGCTACTTGTCTGGTCAGATTTCTGTAGTCATTCTAGACAGCCCTCTGCAGAAAAGTATAAAGTCTTCATCTGTTCATTCATTCATTCAGTAATAACGTGCCCGATCCTGAGCTAAGCAGTGGGTGTCCAGTGAAAAAGGGACATGATCCAAGGACTCAAGGAACTCATAGCCTAGTGGAGACAAAAGATCAACCATCCAGTAAACATACAAGCTCATTTCCCACTACAGCTTATGGTCACTAGCATGAAAGGAGAGAATGGGGCGCATTGAAAAGAGTGGTGTGGTGAGGAGGGGCTGTCAGGAACCCACATAGATGATGGTTTGGTCAGAGAAGCTCTGTCCTAGGTGGTAAAATTTAAGCTAAGACCGGAAGGTGGAGAAACCAGCCAGAAGCAGTGAGGGGAGGACTTCATTAGGGAGAAGGAGCAGAGGGTGCTCTAGGATGTTTGAGACTCAAAAGACAGGCTGGAATGTGGTGGAGAAGGAGGCATGAGCTCTCCAGAGCTGAGCATCAGAGCTGTGAGCCATGTAGATGTGGAGTATCTGTGTTGTTACAAGTGCAGTGGGAAGCATTGAAGGTGAGTGACATGGTCTGATTTATGCTGCACACGTGAATTTCAGCAAAACAAAATGGTGGCAACAAAGACAGGGAAAGGAAGGAATTCTAGCTAAATTTAGGAAAAATCAATAAGACTTGCTGAGATAAAGCCATAGGATCCAGTAGATAGGCTGATGGCCTTTTTTGAGAGTAGTTTTGGTGAGGTTACAGAAGGAAGATAAAAGATAGTTTTAGAATGCATAAGAGGTTAGGAAGTAAACATAGGTTGTGCTTACCCTTGCAAGGTGTTTAGCCATGAAGAAAAGGACTTTGCCCTCAAGAGAAGAAAAGGTGGAGAGAAAGGTTCATTTGGAATAGGGAGATAGGCATATTTAGGGAGTATCAGTGAATTGGGAGAGAATGAAACTACCAGAGAAAGGGCATAGAGATGGCTGCCTTGGGGAGGCTGGAGAGAATGAATTCCCAGCACAGGTGAAGGAGGGGCAGCCGTGGACCTGAAGTGGAGACTGACTGGAGGGAGTGAAGCCTGGAGGTGTGAGGGATGAAAGGTGAGGGCTGGTGGCCTCAGGACCTTTGTTTGTTCCCTGGTAAAGATCCAGGCCTCTGCTTAAAGAGCAAAATAAATTTTGAAGAGAGCAGTAGGGCTTGGCATCCTAAGCTGCCTCAGGATACTGAGAGGGGCTGCTTTCCAGCAAGAGAAAGGCTGATGAGCGGTTAGTAGCTTTGCTAAATTTGTTTCACAGTCCTAACAAACAGCTACATACTGTACAATTTTTCTCTGACAGTGCTGCCTCACTCAAGAGTAAAGTATGCTGATATACTTTAGAAAGATTTTCAATAAAAAGGGCTTTCTAAATAACTTTTAGTTTAACCAGGAAGTCATTCAGCCGGAAACCCCCTTCCCCCAAGTATTCCAGTTAGTCAAAGTTTTACCGAAACATGTCAGCGTTGAAAAATGCAGAAGGCAGCTAAGTAGGTCTGACTAAAAAGGCGTAAGAAATCCCACATCTGTGCACAGAGCAGCAGTGTCGAGTCTCTTCAACTGTTAGGCATTTCAAACCTGCAATCTCCAATGCACCACTAGTGGAAAGAAAAAAAAAGGAAAAACAAAGAAGGAAATCTATGACATAGAGTAGAAAGCCCATTCAGAGGGTTCCAGGGCACATATGTGTATTTAGTTGTACAGAGCATTTTGAAATGTTAACTTAGCAATTAACTCATAGCTTTACATAGTTTGAGTTAACAGTAAAAGATCAAAAGGCCAAAACTTTACCAAATAGTTGCATGATAGGATTTATTTTCAAACAATCCTGTAAGAATTTCCGCCATGCCTACACAGGGCCAAGTTAAGATGTGTTTGAGAGCTCTTGGAAGAGGGGGTGGAGAAACCTGATCCTGCACTTTGTAAATTATAAACTGTTTACACCTGTCATCTCTGTCTGGGTCCCTGTTAATGATACTTTAACAATTGGCTAAGTGTGACAAAATGCTAAGGGCCGGCTCTTTCAGAGCAACCACATCCAGAGGGATTGTTATTCATGTCCACTGGAGTTTGAGAGAAAAATAACAAAGCACCGTGACATACAGAGGACTTTTTTTTTTTTTCTTTTCCAGTACCGATATGTCTTTACTGATTCATTGATTTTCCTAGGGAAAAGAGAAGGGAAGGGAAAAGCGTCAGCATGTGTTACAAGATGGTTAGAAAATGGGAAAGGGAGTGTCTGGTACAGCAAAATTAACAATCAAATAAATATACCCCAATGATGGGGTCACCAAAGCCCAAAGGGGCTCAATCTCCAGGAGTTCAGGACTGGGGGGAAGGGATCAGGAAAACAACAGGTAGGTTACAGGCTACCCTCTCTCCTTCCCCATAAATTCAAGGTTTCACACAAAGCTTTGGTTTCGAGCAGTAAACGTGGAGTAACATTTGTCTGTCTCCTATTAAACAGCCTTATGACCACTTTGACATAAGTTTCTTGCACCTGCATAAAAGTTTCTGAGTGACTTGGATGTACATTCATATTCCCTTTGTTGGCCGCCTGACCCCACTTTCTATACCGAAGACCCCCAGTTGCTTCTTTCAATTTTAGGATTAAAGATTAAGTAGGCTTGATCCATCCAAAATACAGCAGTGTCTTAAGTGTTTGGCGTAAATCACATCCAGAAATGGTGTTGACTTAGGAGGTTGAGAATGTTAGAAATGCTTGTTCCTCTGTGCCACAAAGAAATAGCATTCAAACATAAATTTAATTTGCAGCAAGGCAATTTTTACTTCTGTAGAAGGGTGTGACTCGTGAATGGAGTAATGGCGAGAGCACACCACTTGAACAAGGGAGGGGAAGGGGTTCTTATTCCTGATGCAGGTGGTCCCTACGCTGTGTCTTTCCCTTATTGGCTAGGGTTGGACTGCACAGTCTAAGCTAATTCCGATTGGCTCTTTTAAAGAGAGCAGGGGTATGAACCAGAGTGGTGGGGTGAGTGGTTTGGTGGGAAGGACGGTTAGGAACAAGTAACTAATGGTGACTTAGGTTAGAGCAGGTGACCAGGGGTGACTCAGGTCAAAGCAGGTGACCAGGATGAGTCAGGACAGAGCAGGTGACCGGGGAACAGATGTGAACTACTGATTAAAACTGGTGGAAAAGGTTGTTTACTGAAACTAGAAGCAAGGGGACGAAGAGAACCAGGGTGTTAAACTTTAAAATGGAGAATCAAAGAGTAAGAGGACTGAACATACTGACATACTGATTCTTTGAAGAGAAACTTGGGGATCACTATATCTAACAGGAGCAAGGGATGGAGGACGCCTAGTTTCAGAATGTTACACAAGGACTTTCACCACCAGATTTTGAGTGTTTTTAGGAAGGTCCTGGGAAATGTCTCCAGTTGACCAGGAGGGCCCTTCCACAAGGTAGATTGGGCCTAGGCATAACATCCTGCACTACAGGTCCTACAATGCCCCAAAACTGGAGGGACCAATCTGCAAAGTGTAGCATTTACTTTGTGTTTAGTCATTGAGTCATGTCCATCTGACCTGCAGAACTGTGGTGGGGATTGCGTTTTTTAAAAAAACTTTATTGACCCCTTTTCTCTACTCTGGATCCTCCCAATCCCCACCGCCTCCCCCAACCCCACACTCAACTCTAGTATAATGCCCTCCACATAGATTAATTGGCACTTATTAAATGTTTAGTGAATGTAAGATTAGGGAAATGACTATGATCAGAGGGGCAATACACATAGCAGTTAAGAATGTGAGCTTCGGAGCCAGTTTGTCCCAGGTTCAAATCCCTGTTCCCAACTTACTAGTTAGCATGTGACCTTGGGAAGTCTCCTCATCTGTAAAATGGGGATAATAATGGCATATATCTCAAGCTATTGTGAGGATTAAATGAGTCATCACACATCAAGAGCTAGATCTGTGTCTAACATATGGTAAACACAGAATAAAATATTACTTTGCAAAAATAAATTCCTCTTGGGCAGAGAGAGCTTGTTTGAAAATACACCGCCTAAAGAAAAGGCAAGCATGTATTTTTGATCACTGATTAAGAAAGGTAATGCAACTTCTGGATTTTCATTAGCCTGTTTCTAAAGGTAAAAATTTTAGATAAATGTGGGGTTTTACCCATCAGAAGTCCAAACAGTTTTAAATAAAACTATATACAATTTTATCTTAAAAGCACCCATAAACCCAATATGAGTCTACTTTAAAAATAAGCTTCTAAAATATTTTTGTCTCTTAAAAAAAAGCTTACCAGATTCTGTTTCATTTTGGAAACAAATTCACATCTGGGATGCCAAATTTCAATCTTAATACGGTATGGAACAGCTGAGTTATAATTTTTTAACCTCCCAGAACACACAGACCTCTGATGGGAACATGGGAAAGGACATTTATCTTTTCAGCTGCATTAATATGAAATCTGTAATATTTTAGCGAGCTAAAAGAAAATACATATTAAAAATTAAGACCATGTGTAACAGGGAGTGCCTACATAACTATAAGACTGGAATTTGCACAATTACTCTCTGTACAGATTATAATGTCCTTTACTAATTACTGGAAGCAATAGTGCCTTTTTATGTTGGAATGAAAGTAATGTAAACACTGGTCATTTTCTCTTCTAAGATATTTAACATTTACAACATTTAGTTCAAATGAGTATATCTTCAAGGATATTGAATTATAGTCACTTTCTGAAAACAAAATACAACTCTGAAAGGAAAGAGGGAAATGTTGATTATAAAATCGCTCAATTAATGCCTAGTTTTTGTTGTTGTTGTTGTTGTTATTTTTATTTTTTCTTCTACTTTATTTTAGGTTCTGAGGGTACATGTGCAGGTTTGTTACATGGGTAAATTGTGTGTCATTGAGGCTTGGTATATGAATGATCCCGTCACCCAGGTCGTGAGCATACTACCCAATAGGTAGCCTTCCAACCTGTGCTCCCTCCCCCAACCCGCCCTCAAGCAGCCCCCAGTGTTTATTGTTTCCATCTTTGTGTCCATGTGTACTCAGTGTTTAGCTCCTGCTTATAAGTGAGAACACGCAATATTTGGTTTTCTGTTCCTGTGTTAGTTTGCCTTCAGCTAATGCCTAGTTTTAGACCATAAAACAGCTCTTTTTTTCACTCTCTCTTTCTTCTTTGAAACAGTGTGGATTTATGGAAATTCTTCATGGTTTTAGAACCATTGAGAACTGAGTTTTAATCCTGCTTCTGATGTTCTCCAGCTGCGTGGTCTTCTTTTTTCCCTCCTTTATTATTATTTTAAATTGGCACATAAAAATTGTACAAATTTATGGGATACTGTGTGAAATTTTGATACATGCATACAATGTGTAAGGATCAAATCAGGGTAATTAGCATATCCATCACCTCAAACATTTATTGTGTTTTTGTGTTAGGAACATTCAAAATCTGCTCTTCTAGCTGTTTGAAAATATACAATAGGCTGTTGTTGTTCATTATAGTCACCCTACAGTGCTATAGAACACTAGGATTAATTCTTCCTATCTAGCTGTACTTTTGTATCTGTTAACCAACCTCTGGCCAGCCCTCCTTCCCATCCTTCCTCACCTCTAGTAATTCAACACTCTCTTATAGCTGTGTCTCAAAATACTAAAATAACTGGTTGGAATATAAACTATGTGGTTCACACTAAACAGACTCTTTATTCCCTATTCACACTAAACAGACTCTTTATTCACACTGGCCAGATTCTTTTTTGGTGTTTGTGTTTTGTTTTCATGCATGAGGTTAATAACACCCTTAGAGACTGTCTGAATGTCCACCCAGTACCAGCAGAGCCTTGGCTTATTATTATGCCAGTTTCACATCTAGAATCCATTAGTTAATTTAACATGGTCAGAGAAAAACTCATTTGTCTTTTTCATGTGTTTCACAGTCAAAGTGACACAGGGTCAGGCATTATCTGCTGGAAGGGGACGGTGAAATTAAAGTCCCAGGGTACAGCCATTCACAGCGGTAGAACGGATTATTATCAGGCTGGATATAATTATAGAGCCACAGCAGTCCCCCACAATACACTGGCTATCTGCCTAGCACAAAGGTTTAGATCCCTAATTTGTTGCAGGCTAGAATATCTATGAAGTAGCCATGTATTTTTGTGTACCATCAATCACAACTTAGATAGGCAACTGCCGCTGATTGCATTTTGGAAGCTTGGCGGCTGTTAAGCTTCTGCCTGGTTTTCAGACAGGAAGATAGGATACAGGGCTGCAGAAAGGCTTTTAGTGGCAGAATGATGATGACACCTCTGCCAGCGTCCTATCGCAAGCTCATTAGCTGAGTGGGTATTTGAGCCTAGTCAATTTCAATACATACAAAGTCATCTGTTTCATTAAGTTAATTTACCTGAGCTGGCTCTCCTGACAATCAACTGCTTCTGCAGTATCAGCTTGATATTGTAAAGGCAAATGAGGATGGGGCTGGGCAGGGGGCATTGGTCAGCAAGGTACTGGAGTCTATGGGATTGTACTTCCCTTAAACTGGGCATTTTCAGAAATCCGCATTATATTTGTAAGCAAGAAATCTGGCTAGAAGTTTACTAAGGCTTGCTATTTGCTTTTAGTTTTAGTGAATGAAATTGGGAAATGAGAAGCAAATCGGGTACTATATTAATAATTTAAGAATATTTTGCCAATTGTTAAGGAAGTAAAGAAAGGAAAAGGAAGCAAAAGAAAAGACTACACATTTGTTGGTTAGTTATTTAAACTCTACTGTTCCTGGAGAGTTCTAAATTGCTTTACAACTAGATTCACTTAAATGATATGACCTAAAGGAAATTCTATCTGCAACTTATATCTTGCAAAAGTTGTTAATTAAGGAAAAACCTGTATTGTTTTCCTTCCTTCATTTGGTTCTCTAATTCGCATCTTTGTTCCTCTTTTAATATGCATTTGCTTTATGCTTTTTAGAGTTGAGTGTTATTAAAATAGTAACACCTGAGTTGGACTTCTGCCTGTAGATTAGTTGGAAGCTGTTAAAATTTAATCTTATCCAAGGTTTTGTGCATCACAGGGTTGACTTTTAACTGAAAGTCGTTACTGTTACGTTATACTGTTAACTCTGACTACGAAGACTAATAATTAGACTCATTAGAACCAACTGGTTTGACAAGAAAAAAATAAAAGAATTGTTGAACCACAAAGAATATGTTAGGAAAACATTTGTATAAATTTGAGTTTAAATGTACACGTTACCAACTTCTTTCTCCCAGCACACAGGACATCAGCTCTTAGGAAGAAGGTGGAAAAGAATTTCTTCCTCAACCTCACTTATACTTTCGACTTTTCATGGCTTATTGGGTATAAAAGATCATTGTTTTGAAAGTGCTTATGTGAGAAATACTTCCGTGCAAGTAGAAAAAAGCCTGTGTATTTCCTTGTACTGAAGCATTAGGAATAGTTTATTTTATTTAGCAAGGCCCAAATCCATTTGTTTAATTTGGCAATATTCGTCTTTTCGCCATGTTTAATTTTCTTTTTCCAACATTTTGAAAGATCCAACTCTATCCATTTTTTAGGGCAGAAATATTCAGTTGCTTCTTTTTAGTTCAGATAAAAAATGTATAATGTTAAGTATGACTGTGAAGAATTAACTTCTGTTTGAATTGATGTTTTGCTGGAGCATTAAGTAACAGTTTAAACTTTATTGTCAGGAGTAGACAAAATAAATATCATCATCTTTTCACACCCAGGAGATTCTGGGCCAGCTATATCTTTCTCAGTTCTTATTTCATTGTCCATATAATTGAATAAAATATCTACTCTAATGTAATTAAGGTCACAGATTTAATAATACAGAACTTGGGGAATGCAAAATTTACTTTTCTCAAGATAACAGTTTCTTCCTCATGCTGGGCATTATATGCGCTTAAGCTATGCCCTCAGCAATGTAACTAGGTCAGGGATTTCATAGAATGTGAGTGTTGTGTTACTGTAAGAATACCAGCATCTTACATTTCATGTATATTTCAAGACCTGTATTTGCAAGTAGAAAAGCAAATGCTGTGTGTCAGTCTGATGTGGGTTACCTGGGTGTATATATATAATAGGATTTCTGAGGCTAACTAGCACTAAGACCTTTTAAAAAAGAAAGCCTAGTGCAATCTATAGTAACTTTTCCAAGGGCATCAGTTCATTATAAAGTGAGCTTAATAAGTAATATAAGCCGCCTGGAAAAATTAAAACTTAAAATCTATAGCGTTTTTCTTTCTTATATGACATGTGTGTTTGCACTTTATTTTGCAGCTTTTTATTCGTATACCTGTCTACCCCATAATTTGTAAATCCTCTGAGGACAGGGATTGTATGTTAGATTATTCATTCATTAATCCATTTGTTTACCAATCAAACATTCATTTGCCCTTGCCAAGTTCACTGACTAATGGTGTGGATAGATTAGTAAAAAAATAATGTCAATTTGATGGCTATGATACGGCTCACTCAAGTATTTTCAAAGAAAAAAGAGAGAGATTAGTGGTTAGTTGTCAGTGGGAATCAGGGGAGACTTCACAGAGAAGGTGATGTTTGAAGAGTGTCTTAAGAGAAGGGTAGAAATTCACAAGGCAGAAACGGGAAAGGATAGAAAAGTGGAGTGGGGAGCGGTTGTTAATAGAAGAATGATTTAAAAGAAAAACCGTAGTCATGGGAAGAGTTGTGCAAGACACAAAGGATAAAAAAGAGGGGAGAAAAAAAGGCAAAGGAAGATCCAATAAGAGCCATCCCTCCAAAGCCCTCACCCACCAACCCAATTCAATCGAAGAGTGAAAAATTCTTAAAACTTTCTTGTTAGGGGCAGTTTATTGAAATTCTGGTACATATTCTTAACCTAGGGCAGCTGGCTGCTAGGTGAAAAGATTCCAGAGAGGTTTTTAAGTGCTACTTCCTCCAACCAGCCTTCATCTTTGTACTGACCACAGCACCTGAAACAGTTCCTTGCTCATAAATGTAGACAATAAATGCTTAATTTAAATTGCTGAAAGTAAATAGAAGTAAAACGGCCCCACCCTTTGAAGTGTTTGTAATGCAGTTGGGAAGAGAACTATAAGCCAAGTAAATAATGACTTAACACCAATGACTATAGGCTATTCCTCCTTTTCACATTGGCACGGTACTGAAAAATATACCCTCCTTTCCCCAAAGCAATAATTTAAGTTTCCACAAGATTTTGGTTAAACACCAAACTGCAGTTACCATCTTCTAAGAAATACAGGCAGCTCCAGTGCAAGACACAGAAGGCTGTGGGTGGGAAGTTTTGAGGACAGGGGGAAATTGGAGCTACAGTAAGAAAATGTTTTTAGGAAACAAGTGATGGCGTATAGGTATAGGAAACAAGCGTACAAAATTCACAATGCTGAAAGGTGAGGATACTTTGAGTTTTCCAGTGCCAACCCCAAGGATACAGGGGACTGAGAACAAAATGGAAGCTTACCTTAATTAAATCACTCTTCATGGGCCAGGAGCTTTTTATCCTAATAACAGCTGTATGAAGGGAAAGCATCATTATCGCACTTTAGAGCAGAGAAACCTGAGCCTTACACAGATTAAATAACCCAAGGCCACTTGACCACTAATGGAAGGACTAGGGTGGAAGCCCACTAGAATATAAGCTCCATGAAAGCAGAGACCTCTTCTGTTCATTGATAATACTCAGTGCCGGGAGCATGCCTGGCACACAGTAGGTGCTCAATAAATATTTTCTTAAACAACCCAGACTTCAAAGGCCATGTTTACAAAGTGATCAGGGTTGAGTTAGTCACAGATAAGATAAACTTTTGTCCTTGCTCCAGGAATAAAGAATTGTCTAGATAGGCAAATGGGCAGACATGCAAAATAAATATCAAACTAATGGCAAAAACAAGATAAGAAAAATGAAGAGTTCAGAGATGCCATTGCCTAGATCTTTACCTAAAATACTTGCGCTAGTAGAAAAACGGTTTCCTTGTTTCCTTGTCATTGACCCAATAGCTATAACACAGCATAGAGCATCTGATCCTAACCCCTAAAGAATAAACTCTAAAAATTGTGTGTGTGTGTGTGTGTGTGTGTATACATACCCATGTAATTATACACACATTCTATAGGAGGTTAGGAACCTGTGAAAATAAATGGTATGTTGAAAGATGTCTTTGACCCTAAGTGTAGCATTTGCTAGTGGAAACTCTGTAAGTACTGTTATGTTTTTGGTGGTGACTGTTCATGATTTTTTTTAAAGGTCTGGCAGCTGCCCTCTTGATATTTATGTGTTTCTGGCTAGGGAACCTAAGATTCACAACTCTGAGCTTGTAATGAGGAAAAGAAGACAATACAAATAACATGAAAAGGAGTATGAATTGGATATCGTCAGAGAGACAAATCATATATTCCATTCTGCTTTAATTGGAAAGCAATTCTTTCATGAGGTTACTTTCCCTTCAGCTGAGATAATTAAGTCTGGACTGACACTGGTGACCAGCTACTGATGATAAATAGTCAGTTACTAACAATGCAGCAATCAGTAATCAAAATTTATAATATTTCCCAGGTTACCAGGGCACAGTTGAAGAGAAAAGTGGGTTTGATAAGACTGGGAGATAGGCTTCCTCATGCAGTATTCACACGGCTTCTTCTCCATAGCATCTGGGTGGGATAATTAGGTCTGCTTTATTTCAACCCTGTCATAAAAGAAAACATACCTATTGTTTGTGTTTGCATTAGAAATACTTTGCACGCCCCATGCTGGAAAAGAAGTTTCTGTATGGCTCCCTGTAATTTTTAACGGATTACATTATATTTTGTAAGTGGGTTGGCATGAGGGTAGGTGGGCATGAAATAAACTTAGATATTTTTAAAGCCACTCCATGCAGCTGGCACAAGTAAAGGTCTTTGAATCATAGTTAATATTCTTGGGCTGTGGCTGAAGGCACTGAAATGGAAGGGATTAAGATTGTAATATGGATGCCATTTGTATTTGTATCAGTGGTTCCCATACTTGTCTACTCACTAGAATCACCTGGGGGTCTACTAAACTTTTCACAGCCCAGGTCACACCCAAGCCACTTACGTCACAATCTCTGGGTGTGGAACACAGGCATCTTTAATTTTTGAAGCTCTCTAGGTAATTCCAGTGTGCAGTCAAGTTTGGAAAGCACTGGTTTATACTTACAGTTTTATATGTACTTTTGCATTTGGTTATGGATAGAGCAGCACGTACTGGTGGAGTGAGGCAAGAGAACATGCACACTCCTGTGGGTGCCACCTGCCTCCAAGGTTCAAGCTGGAGTCCAGTTTGGAATCCGAAACTGCTGTGTAGGCTGGGTGCAGTGGCTCATGCATGTAATCCCAACACTTTGGGAGACTGAGGCGGGTGGATCATTTGAGCGCAGGAGTTCAAGACCAGCCTGGGCAACATGATGAAATCCATCTCTACAAAAAATACAAAAATTAGCTGGGCACGGTGGCGCGTGCCTGTAGTCTCAGCTACTCGGGAGGCTGAGGCAGGAGAATTGCTTGAACCTGGGAGGTGGAGGTTGCAGTGAGCAGAGATTGCATCACTGCATTCCAACCTGGGCAACAGAGCAAGACCCTGTCTCAAAAAGAAAAGAAACTGCTGTCTCCCACCCCAGTAAAACCTTAAACCCCAAGAGAAAAAGCATAATGTGACCCACTCGGTGAGAAAAGCAACCTCAAAGTGGTCGAAATAGACTCGGCTCTGAGGCGAAGAAGAACCAAAAAAGGAGGAAGCATGCCTTTGCTCCTTTCTTAGCGCTTAGCTCAGTGTTGAATAAACGAATAAAAAGAGAAAAGAGGAGGCGGTCATGTGCAGCTCACCTCCCAGAAAGGGTACTGGGATGGGATGGAGGAAGCTTTCATTGATCACATCCCTGCACAGTGGGCACCTCTCCACATTGCCCTCCTCGCTCTCCCGATAAAGTCTTTTTTTCTCTCTAGTTTAGTCAATCTCCTGTCTTCTCTGGGAGCAGTCATTATGAGATGGTCTAAGATGACTGTCCCAGAGGAGGACACTCATTCAGCTTTTAAAATGTCAGGTGTCCTTTGGGGATGCTTCAAAAGCAGCATTTGGGCTTCCTTTGCCGTGGGAAGTGAACAGGAAGAAAGGCCAGTGAAGCCAGAGAACATGGGGGCAGCCCAGAAATCAACATGCAGATAGAGAAGGGGGGGAAGAAAAGATTCCCATCTGCAGTACTGGAATCCCACTTATAGAAAATAGAATAAAAAATATGAAGGTTATTTGCTTTGAGCCCATCTGATTCTTTTTGTTAGACTTCATTGCGTTCTCAATTTGAGTTTGCTACATTTTTATTTGAAAGCTAATAAATTAGACAGCCATTCATATGGCACGCAGGCAGGTTTACAGTGCTGTGTAAACCACCAGCCGCCATATACATCCATCTGCGTCACAGATCAACTAGAATTATCACTACTGACACCACAATGCCTATAAATTCCCTCACCCGCATCCTGTATTCCAGAATATTACTATTGGCTGACCATACTGGGAAGAGATGGGATCCTGGGAAAAATCCTTTTTTCTTTCTAGTTTAGTGGGAACTGGCAGGTTATCGGTAGGTCTAAGCTCCAGGTTTGTCTCTAGAGACAAAGAGTTTAAAAAATAGTAACTAGTTTTATTTTGTTCTAAAAAAGAAACACATGCACAAGAAAAATATTGTCAATAAAACATAAAAGAGTACAACATAAAAAGTGAGTTTCTTACCCAAATCTGACCTCCTAGTCCTCCTCCCTCAGAGACACCGTTACTAGTTGCTTATGTATGAGAACTGCAATATTCACAACACTTTAAAAAATCAATCAGTCTTGGCTTGTATTTCAAGTTTCATTAACAAAAATAACCCCCTTTACAATCACTGGGGTACTCAATGCACTGATATTTAAAAATACCCAAAGCTATTTGGATCAAAATCAACAAATATTTAATAAGTACCTTCAATGTGCACAATGTTGCCTAAGCAAGCCATTTCTAGTGAGGATTTTACACATATATGTTTCATACTTTTTTTCTGGTGAATAATCAACGAATCTAAAGTTATGTTAGTGGAAGGGCAGTCAGTCAACCTTTGTTTTAAATGTTTTTATCAGAAACAAAAATGATCCATTTCTTTCCCTAACCCCCCTAACTTCTCAGCCTTTCACACATTCTCTCATTTGAGCTCGGTTTTAAGCCGAGACATCTGGGTAGATGGTATGTTCTGGCCAGAGTACTCTCTCTCATACCTTCTCCAGATGGATTGGCTCAAGGATCTAATATTCCCAAAAGAAATAAAACGTCCCCCAAGTTGCCGTTGAGGAAGAGCTGCAGTGCTTTCTATTCTAAACACACGTGTTGTAGGATGAGAGACGGTCATGACAGAGCCAATGTCCCCACCCACAACTTGTCTGCAGAGGGGGAGACTTCCACAGTCTGTAGCCCACTGCAGGATACTAGACTGACTGCACAGCTGAGAGCCCCGTTACCCCTCAAATTCCAGCCAGCTACATCTGTATGTCTTCTTTCCTGCTGGCTGGCCCAGCTGTTCTGGTGTCAAAGTTATGAGTCACTGGGAAGGGCTTTGAGACAAGAGTAGAGTTAAACCATCTCCTGGGGTCTGTGTGTCATTGGCAAGCGAGCCTTAGTAACAAGCCAGTGCTTGACATTCCCAGGAAGGCCACACAACCAGAGCTTCACTTTGTGTTCCACACTCAAGACCTCTGGGCTTTGTAGAGTGAAAAAGAGGTAGAGCTGTATAGATGCTGGATGTCCTCACCCCTAGAGGCTTTCTGTCATTGCCCATGATGTTCATTAGGTTCTTGCCATCTGTCTCCTTGCAAATGCTTTTGGCTGTAGACCTATATCCTATACAATTTGGTCAAACTAGGAGACAAGGAATGAGGATTGCCCAAAGCCTGAGGACTTTCTTTTGGTCTTTTGATTCCAGGGACATTATTACAACAACAGCGCCCTGGGAGCAGCTGCCAGCAAGAGTTTGAGTCCACAGCAGGATCCTTCTGGACCATCTGTGGCTTCCTGCTCTGAACAGTACTTCCTCACTATGTGGGAGGAAAGACTTGTCAGAGGATCCAAGAACCATAGGCAGTCAGGTTCTCCATGGGGACCCTAAACGTTGTCTGGTCCAGCCCCGCAACCTATGTCTAAATTCCTGGAGAGTATTCCTTCTGCCCTAGCACTCATCTGGCCTCCCCATCCCCTTAGGTAGGCTAGTCCATGTGTGTGTTATGGGGCTGCTAGAAAATTCTTCCCTATTTTTTTTTTGAGCAGAAATCACCTTTACAGTTACTACCCATTGATATTAGGTCGACCCTCACAACTGTCCTCTAGGTTTCTCTTCAGATATCTGAAAATGCCAGTCTCCGCCCCTTGCATCTCCCCTTTTCCTTGTTTTAGTACTGATTTTTCAGAAATTGTCCTGATATTCTTTTTTTAGAGCTTCATTCACTATTTAATGAATGTTTGTTGAGAGTTTACTGTACATTAGACTTTGTTCTTGAATGGGAGGGATACAGTGATTAATAAGACAAATTTACTCACACAGAGCTTACATTCTAGTGGAGGGGAGGAACAGACAAAAGCAAGTAATACTATAAATGTGAAAATATCAACTGGGAACAAATCCATTGCAGAAATGTAGAATAAAATGATGAAAAAAAAAAAAAAAAAGCATTGGGTTGCTTTGGGGGCTCAGGGAAGGCCTGTCTGAGGAAGTGACATTTTATGATCTTGGAAGAAAGATCATTCCAAGGTGAGAGAGCAGAAAGTCCATGAGGCAGGAATGAGAGCTTGTGCATTTGAGGAAAGCAAGGCACAGGGGTTGGAACAAGTGGGAAATTGTGGAATGGAACATGATGGGGTCAACCAGTTGGGTGGTGCCTTTTGTGCCCAGAACAGAGGATTTTAATTTTGTTGTTAATACATTAAGAAACCACTGGAAGGTTTTATGGAAGGGAGGACATAACATGATCTATGTTTCTAAAAGACCATTGGTTGCTGTGTGGAGATTAAATTGAAGGAGGGCCAAGTGGAAGTAGAAAGATTAAGTAGATAGCTATTGTCATAATGAGGCAGGAGCTGAGGTTAGGTTAGATTAAGAGGATTGTAGATAGAACGTAGGGAAGTGGGCAGATTTGGCATGTGCTTTGGAAATAGAATTCATACGTGGATATTATGTCTCTTGGTCCTCTTAACTCACAGTGTTTAATGTAAGTATGTATTATATGTATAATGTGTGTGTGTGTGTGTGTGTGTGTGTATGCACACCATCGTTTTAACCGCTTATGTATAGTCTGGAGACTCCCCAAGGGCAGAACCCATGGTTGAGACCATGCCCCCAATATCCGCACTGTTCTCGCACAGTGCCTTGCTTGCACGTATTAGAAACAGCCATTTCTAAAGTGACTGAATTCAATGAGTAAATGAACAAGTAAAGGAAAATTACTAACAAAAGCAATTTCTGGGTTTAATTGAACAGTGAAAGGAACATCCTTTCAATGCCTACACACTTGTACGATATTTTCTCACATCTCATATTCTTGCTTGTACCTCCCCAGACACTAAAAAGGTAACCTGTGATGTACAAAAGCAGTGTTCCTTTGGAATAGAGTTACTTTCAAAAAAACTGGAAAAATTATTGATAACGACTCCTCAAATGTACCTTTTGTGTGAGAATGGAGGAGGTGTCCTTAGCTCCCTTACTTTCAAATCGTGGAGCCGTGTCCCAGCTTGGGGAATCTTGCAAGATTGGAGCTCCACACAGTACTTTGCTCTCCCCTCATTGAGGATTCTGGAGGACACTCAACCTTTCCTTCATGCCTTAGTGCTGCTGGAAAGAGCTGATTAAATAGATATGTGAAGAACACATCTGCCTATTCTTGCATAACACTTTAGAATGACTTTTTTTTTTTTTAACTCTTTGGAGAGATGAAGACTATATTAACCAAATATGAAAAATATTGTGTTTGAGAAGAAAATTATTCTGACTTGGTCTTTTAGTTATTCAAAGTGAACCTGGGGAATCTCCTCTTTGAAAGACGTTCATGTGTTATTCCTCTCCATGTGTTCCATAGCTGTGTCTTTTCCTTCTCACCTTCAAGGCTCAGACCTTGAAATCCTTACCAGTGAAAGCCCGGATGATGCAGGTGGACCTCTATGCTTCCCACTAACCAGGGCTAAGTAGCTTCTAGAGACGTTTATCCATTTTCCATGCCTCCATTTCCTCCCAAAGAAAGGCAAGCACCCACGGGCAGGGATCCTTGTGCTGTGCTAGAGTGACACACCTGGGCATGCCTGCAAGGCTGGGTGTGTGTCTCACACTCACTTTCTCTCTGATTTATCCCCTCTCTTTTGTCTGACCTCAGCACTTTAGTTTGGTTTCTTCTTGTCACACTCAAGCTTATTGGATAATTTCACTTTTCCTCCTTATTCTGGTGTGGCAGAGATGGTAATTATAGTGATTGCTGTGCTATTAATTATGGGAATGGTGATTTTAAAATTTGATTTAGGGGTTAATTGGTGATATTCATGTGCTGTCTTCCCTCCTGATAATTGGATTGCAGTAATTAACCTCATATCCAAGTTATCTGCTATTAACCATTTGTCTCCATTTTATTTCAGACTTAAAATTGATTACATTGTTGTCTGACGCCCAATGGCCACTTTGGGAGAAAGAAAGGTGAGGGACAGCGAGTGGAGGGCACCTCAGAGAGGAATGGGAGAGAGTCTGTCTTCCTTTTCTACCACCCCTACCTGTTGTCCAAGATAACAGTTGTCCTCCCCAAATATTCCAGAAATCCAAATTCTTCATTTTATTATCTAATCCCTAAATTTCTGGGGTTATTTATCAAAAGAAAGTTACAGGTATTTGAAAATTAAAGGCAGGGACATGTAACAAAGCAGAGGGCAGATACTGCCCGCTGACAATTGCTTCTGATGCCAGGGATTGGAAAATGCCATGACCAGGCATTTCCATTGGGGAGAAAGTGATTACAGGCTCTGACATCATGGAATCTCCTTTGGAGAAACCACCACCAACTGCACAAAAAGCCTGTGAAGTGCATCTATTTGCTACAGAGAGAGGAAGGAGTGCTGACTCCCTTGTAGTTGGCTATCAGATGGGAAGAAATGCAGCTCCCTCAGGAGGAGGGGTTGCTGAGCCTGGGGAGGCAGTCACTTCTGCGGCTTCTGGATGGTGTCACTTACTCATGAGAGGCTTTGAGACCTTGCTACCAAGATTACATCTGCTCTGGGAACATCACTTATTTTGTGGAAGTCTGTCCTTGTTGGTCCCTTGTCTGGAGAGGAGCCTGGAAAACTGTCATCATAAGCCCAGAACACAGGAAATGAAAAATAAGTAACTCAGTCAGCAATTCCTCATCTCGGCATTATTCTTGCAAGTATGATAGGACATATACTTTTAAAAATACGTGAAATCAGATTACTTTTTTTTTTAATTCTGTGAGAACTTCACAACACACTGTGGGATAATTAAGAGACATTCTTGTTTTAGCAAAACCAGTGTTGAGAATTTACTCTCAAGGATTTCCTGTCTCCATCACTTTTTATCCTGTTTTTAATCTCTTCAAGAATGAAGGCATGTAGTTTCCCAATCTTTTTTTTTTTTTTTTGAAACCCTTGGGTCATATATGTTTCAGAATTTTAAGTTGTTTAGATTTTAGAAAAGTAACATGGGACACATACACCAGTGGAGTCTGGGCAATATCTAATAATCATACCTATTCATAATTTGCAGCAAAATGTATAAATATTCATTCTAAGAGGGATAAATACGGACTACAAATAGTCTCATGCCAACTCAAGCTTGTCACACAATGAGTAGAAAAAACATTTTGATTTTCAGGGTTTTTGTTTTTGTTTTGTTTGTAATTGCAGATAAGAAATTGTGTACCTGTACTCCCGAAATGAACTTGGCCTCATCCAGATCTAGAGAAACAGGGGATGGCAAATCGTATTTTTCTTTAAACTTAAGGAGCCTCAGGGCAGACTTCAAAAACAATGAACACCAAAATGATTCCTCCAGATGCTGCCTCAGTATGCTCAACCACTTCCCAAAGAACAGAACTGCTCTGTTTGTGCGGTGACCCTGAAGTCACCTGTGTAAGGAGTCAAGTCATCAAGTGGTAGAGACATTCAAACAAACCCATAATTTCCTAGAATTTACATTCATTTGCTCTAAGGAAGCATATTTTCAGGATGTTTGGGAATAATTATTAATTCTGAAGGTAGGATTTCACATTAAAAGCAAATGAACATTTTATGGGGTGGTACATCCTAGATTTGACTCTGGTTTGGGAAGAGGCACCTAGTGAATGGTCTTCTCTCCACCACAATGCGAACTGATAAACTGCCTTTGGAGAACACCTATGTTATTTTGCTAAGTATATCAAGCCAGGCTAATGAGTCACTTTTTACATGTAAAGTAAATGAGCAAAGCCAATAAAGATATTATTAATTTCAGAAAAAAACTGAAATATCTATCAAATTTAATAATAGGTTTAAATGTGTGGGTTTGCAATTTTCACCTAGCTCACTGAGACATAAAGCAGGCTTTTTATGGATAAATGAAATGAATTTCCCCAAAAATGTGGGAAAATTATGGAAATTCAAGATACAATTCTTCCATATCATATCTGTTCTCGATGTGTCTGGACATACATAGATAAACAGAGAATCCATTGTGTATACAGATACTTTACTGATAATAAGCACCAGTCAGCATAAATATCATGCTTGGTTATGGAGCAGATCCTGAAATGATATTATGCCTCTTTTTGTATAATCAGAAGCTTGTAATCAAATAGAAACTCTATTTTTGGCTTTCAGGGTTCTGGGAAAGCATCGGTGCTCATTGAAAGAGGCAGGAAATACAATGAGGACTGACATAGGCGACATAGGCAGCAAACACCAAAGGACCTGACGCCAACATTTTAGTTCAAGGAAATGTTTTCACTTTCTTCCTGATCGTGAGACTGTTTTACCAAAAATGTTAACAAACAACAAGAAAACAGTAAGGATTTATAGGGTTAGGTCAAAGTTTAAATCATCCGTGACTGATGACATTGTTATTTGGGGCTGTTATTCAGAGCTCAATGGAGAGACCTGCAGGTTGTTATTAATTCTGTGGGAGCCACGTTTGAAGTTGACTTCCACTCTAAAAGTGGGCAAAGAACACATTCCTGCAGCCGTTTGAGCCTGAGCAATCCCAGGCAGACTGGCGATCAGGAAGGTTAGAGTTGTGACTGGGAGATTCTATTTCTATTAACTACACTGAGAGTAAACAGAGGAGAAATTATTAGGGAGAGTCGTCCTGTCAAAGTTCAGCAATTGCTTTATTTTAGTTTAAATCCTCTCAGGACTTTCACAACGGTATATGGAAAACTCTAATTGCTAAATTATCTCTGGTTTGCTCCTTTAAAGTCACTCTCCAGATATCTTTTTACTGGCTAGGAAAAATGCTTGGATTCAGGCATATTATTTTTTGCAGTGTGCATCATTTTTAATATAATTACAAAGAAAAAGTTAGGGAGAGTAATGCAAAAATAACCCATATACTCAACACCTCAAGCAAATAAATACCAATACTCTGAGCTTATACTTCAGAGCTTCCCCCGCCCCTTCTTCTCTGTCATATTCTTAGAAAAAATAGTAATCAGACACAATCTTTATTCTCAGGTATAATATTTTAAACCAAACTTTCAGTTAAAGGAAAAAATCCATCCATTACTTTAGACAAATGTTTGAAATTCCTTAAGCAAAGAATGAAATAGTCTAATTTGATGTCTGCAAATCCAGTAAGCATGGAGTTGTCTGTTTTAACACCCTGCTATCTTGACCTGGCCCTTCTACCTGAAATGTCTTGGCTCCCACCTGCCCCCTCCACAGTGAACAGTCATGCAACCCTCTAAGGCTTTCTCCAACCAGAAGCCTTTGCCATTCATCCCACCTTACATACCTCTGCAACACCTTCACCTTCCAGGTGGTATTCTTGCCAACAGAGTAATAATTTCTTTTTGAAAGATTATTGTTATTTGTTTATGTGTTCTATTTTGGAACAATGAGCAAAAGCTATGGGGACCATCCACTGAATAGTGAGGTCCTGGGGGTGATGCAAGGGGAAGGGCCATTTCCATCTCTATCTCCATCCTCTTAACACAGAGCCTCCCAGTAGAAAACAGGGAGTTGGTAAGATGGGAATCAGACAATGGTAGTAATGAACATCAGGCAGCAAGCCAAGAAGAAATGAATGAATTCTGGCTTCCTTTCTGAAAGTAGCGTAAGGCAGGGAAAGAGCTCACTAAGAGGAGTCAGGAGTTCTCAGCTGCTGCTCATCTTTGCCACTTTTGAGCTGTCCTACATTTGGCAAGTGACCATTTTGGGCCTCAGCAAATTATAGGAGGCATTTGTTTCTGCATCTGAAGCAGATGTTCAAGTTCAGCAATATTGTAAACAGTTTACACAAGTTTACAAGAAAAAAACAAACAACCCCATTAAAAAGTGGGTAAAGGACATGAACAGACACTTCTCAAAAGAAGACATACATGTGGCCAGCAATATGGAAAAAAACCCAGAATCACTGATCATTAGAGAATTGCAAATCAAAACCATAGTCAGATACCATCTCACACCAATTCGAATGGCTATTATTAAAAAGTAAAAAAAAAAACAACAGATACTAGCGAGGTTGTGGAGAAAAAGGAACACTTTTTACACTGTTGGTGGGAGTGTAAATTAGTTCAACCATTGTGGAAGACAATGTAGTGATTCCTCAAAAACAGAGGGCAGAAATATCATTAGGCCCAGCAATCTCATTACTGGGTATATACCCAAAGGAATATAAATTGTTCTGATATAAAGACACATGCATGTACATGTTCATTGCAGCACTGTTCACAATAGCAAAGACATGGACTCAACCTAATTGTCCATCAATTATAGACTGGATATAAAGAAAATGTGGTACATATACCATGGAATACTATGCAGCCATTAAAAGAAACAAGATCATGGCCTTTGCAGGGACATCAATGGAGCTGGAGGCCATTATCCTTAGCAAACTAACACAAGAACAGAAAACCAAATACTGCATGTTCTCACTTCTAAGTGGGAGCTAAATGATGAGAACACATGGACACATGGGGAAGAACAGCACACACTGAGGCCTGCCAGAGGGCAGGGCATGGAAGGAAGGAGAGCATCAGGAGGAATAGCTAGTGGATGCTGGGCTTAATACTTGGGTGATGGGATGATCTGTTCAGCGAACCACCATGGCACACGCTTACCTATGTAACAAACCTGAGCATCCTGCACATGTACCCTGAATTCAAAATAAAAGTTGGAAATTAAAAAAAAAAAAAAACGAAAATCAAGAGGAAGATTTGGGAATGAAGGTAATGATTACAGTCTGGGGACATATTGTGTGAGTTTTACAAGTAAGCCATACATCTAAGTAGAATTTTCCAGAGGAATTATACAAAATCAGGTCTAGAATTCTAAAACTAAAGGTTTAGATTAAGAGTTAAAAATTAGGTGCCTTGCCAGGTGTGGTGGCTCATGCCTGTAATCCTAGCACTTTGGGAGGCTGAGGTGGGCAGATCACCTGAGGTCAGGAGTTCGAGACCAGCCTGATCAACATGGAGAATCCCCGTCTCTACTAAAAATACAAACTTAGCTGGGCATGGTGGTGCATGCCTATAATCCCAGCTACTTGGGAGGCTGAAGCAGGAGAATCACTTGAACCCATGAGGAGGAGGTTACAGTGAGCCAAGATCGCACCATTGCATTCCAGCCTGGGCAACAAGAGTGAAATTCCCATCTCAAAAAAAAAGCTGCCTTTATAGTGGATACCCCCATTTACCGTGATATGATTAGTATGCATTGCATGTCTGTATCAAAACATCTCATGTACCACATAAATATATACACCTACCATGGACCCACAAAAATTACAAATAAAATTCAAAAAAAGGTAGCCACCTTTAAGCCAACAACAAACCAACAAAGAACGTTTACAAAGATGGAGACAGCAAAAAGCTAGGGCATGCCATAAGTAAGCCTGGTTAAGACTGTTGCAGATTTCTGAGATGAAGATAGTTTGCCAGAATACTTTCAGGCCTACTAAGGTCATGACTAGAGCCCAGTGGGCCATGAGCCTGTATCTGAAACATCCAAGTAAAGTGCAATAAATGTGCAATAAACATCCAGGTAAAGTGCATTGGCTCGGGGCTGTGTGTTTGGGGTGGGGGGTGGTGGGTAGAGAGAAAGAAAACCGGCATAGCAAAGAATCAATGGAAAGGCAAGACTTGCCTTCTTCCTCAAAAGATAATAGGTATACAACCAACCTTTATTTTTTGAAAAGATATTTTTTTCTAGACGTACTTACGAATTCACAGTTTTTCTATGCTTTTGTGATAGTGGTTTCAGATCTAAAATGGAACATCTATTACACCCAGTCGATATTTATTATTATCTTCCATTGAATGCCATCATCACTCTCCAAAATGTGTTGAAGTTAGGTCTGTGGCATTTCCCTTTCCTCCAAAATGGGTGCTTTTATGTCTCTGTTAATGGCTGAGAGGAGGAGGAAAGAAAGACCGGATGGTTTATTAAGATGCTGGAGCTATTTTTCTCATTTGCCCGAACCTTATATCTTAATGCAAATATCACTGAACAGGTGGCCCTCATGGTTCCTGCAAACTGGATACAGTAAAGGTTTCAAACAGGATCAATGGGCCCGGGTTGTTTCTAATTACAATGGGATGTGTTCTTTGACCCAGCTCTGCATCCTGTGGATAGCAGCACACTCCTAATGCTGCAGTCCTTGAAACAGAGCTGTCCAGGTCAGTGAAGGATACCTACTATTTAAACACTCATTACTTCTTTAAATTTTCCTCTGGTGCAAGAATGATCAGCAGTTCCAGTCTCTGTGAAGCAGGTTTCCAGCTGGATATTCAACACAAACACCTGCTTTCCCATCTCTCTCTGGACAGAGGTTCCTTATTGACTTGAGATATGTCCACATCTGTTTATCCTATCAGCTACTGAAGCAGGCAACTTTGTTCTTACCCTTTGCAACTGACACTGTTCTCTATGATGTGTTGATGTTAAAACATCACGGTTGAGGGAGGCTGCAAGCAGGCAAGTGGTTCCACTTAACACAGTGTTGTTCGTGAGAGAATCAATTTCTCCTAAAACTGGTTGAGAAGCATTTGCATCTTTCTATCACCTTAAGACTGCAATCACAGGGCCATAAAGTGGAATGAGGCTTTGCATGCCTACATGTTTGGGAGCAACTGTGTACTCCCTTTATAGATTTTTATTACTGAAGCCATTAGGGACTTTCAGCCATTTCGTCCACATAAGCATAGATGCATCAGCCTATATATGATCTTAAGTGCAGTTTCCATTTACGCCAGCACCTTTCTCTTTCCAATCTTTCTTCTGTTCCTTTTTCTTTAATGCCCTGGGAAGGACATAAACTTTGGCATTCTACGGACCTGGCTTTGCGTTTTGTCTTTACCCTTTGACTACTGTGCTGTAAATACAGTTGGTCCTTTCTATCCATGGGTTCCACAGCAGTGGATTCAACCAACCACTGATAGAAAATATATATATATTTTAAAATTGCATCTGTAGTGGACATCTACAGACTTCTTTTTCTTGTCGCTTTTCCCTAAGCAATACAGTGAAACAACGATTTACATAGCATTTACATTGTATTATGTATTATAAATAATCTAGAGATGATTTAAAGTATACAGGAGGATGTGCATAGGTTACATGCAAAAAACTATACCATTTTATTCAAGGGACTTGAGTATCCCCAGATTTTGGAATCTTTGGGGAGGTCCTGGGACTAATCCCCCACAGATACTGAAAGATAACTGTATTTACTATGTGCTGCCTAGACACGTTGCTTCACCTCCCTGAATCGCAGTTTACTCTTGTGTTTACAACAGAGATAATAAGGCCTTTCTCTCTGGGTTGCTGTGATGTTTCAATAAAGTAATAGGCATGTGTACCTTGCACACAGAAGATACTCAGTAAACCCCCACTTTCACCCAGTCCTTTCTTTATTTTCCACATCATTGTGTTTCTTTGCATTACTGTGAATGCCATGATTTACATTTTTTAAAAACCACACAATGTTTGTGTGACTCCCAAGACAGACTCTCCAGCCTCTCTAAGTGCCCATCTCCAGAGATAAGAAGCTCAGTGACTTGAAGTGGGTTGGGGGAAAGAAGGAGGGAGGGAGAGAAGGGGACTTCTCCTCCCACTGAAGCACTAGAACACTTGAAGCTAATCTAGGACCTCTCCGAGAATTTTGTAAGGAAGTCCAAGAAAAGCTATTAAAAAGTAATTTTTAGTATCTTAGCTGAAGAATAAATAAACATTTATTGAGGACTATGGAGAGTCTCCAAGACACTGTATTACCCATATAAAGAAGGGGAAACTGAGGCTCAAGAAGCTTAAGCATCTTGCCAGAGGTCCCAGCTAGTAAGGGGGAAAAGGGGTTTCAAAACCCAGGTTTCACCCTCTGCTCTCTTCTGCTCTCCTATGTTATTGCAATAGTTTGATTTCATGTAGGAGCTTTTAAATCAATTTCAATTTAGACTTTTGGAGGCAGTCACACTGTACAGACAAAGATGATGAGGTCCAAAAACTTGAGTTAATAAAAGTGAAAATTTTAGATTTAGTGTAAAACTCAACTGAAGTCTAAATAAGACTAAATGGTAACAACAGTGTTCTCTGTGGTCAGATTAGAACTGCTTATCTACCTGAACTGTGTCCTGAAGTTGAGACTAGGCAGTATAGCAGGCTGGGATTTCTTTGTTCTTGCTTGATGAACTTTTCACCACTTTTCATGATGTGCCTATTGCAGTCCAGTGAGAGCTACATCGAAGAGAGTTTGTTCTACCCCTCATGCTTGCCACAAACGGTACCACACATTGACATGCTGATTATCCCGAGAGTTTCCAAACCACATGCTGCTTAGGAGCAACCAGGAAAGAGTGTAGAGGGAAAAATGAGCCCCATTCCCCTGTTTGTTTTGGAAAGGTCACTTGCCCCGCTGCAGAGAACTTTTTCTGCCTGACCTCCTTGGTGATCTGAGAGTGGCTGACACAACAAGAGCCCAGCTACATTTCCAGTGCCCTTTAGGACAAAGAGGAAAGGTGTGTGGAGGTCCAGCACCTCACCTTGCCTCAGCCTGGGCCACCTTATTCCCCCTGCTGCCCCTACCTCATCTCTCCAGGTGATGTTCCTGGCCTTGGAATGTGTTACAACGTGACCCAGAGGCAGGCCACTCCCTGTACCATCCTTCCTAATCGCGCTGTCTCTCTCTCTCTTACACACACACACACACACACACACACACACCCCGAGAGACACCCTTCTTCACTGAGGCAGAATCACTTAGAACAGTGCAATCACAGAGCCAGAGGAATCTTATAGACCATTACATTTCATATCCTTGCCTTTTACAGGTGAGGAAACTAGGAGCTAGGGAGGCTAACTTGCCCAGGGTCAATGCTATTAATGTGCCCTTCCTTCTGTTAATGACAGCAGGAATTGTTGGTTATCTTTAGCACTTCATATATTAGAAAATGAGCTTTTTAAAAGAATTACTGAAACATGGTAGTAAGTGACTTTCCTCATGGAAAAATAGTGCCACTATTATCATTTCCTCTTTATTTCAAGCCCACACTTGGAGTTGTTAAGAGCATTTTGTATTTACAAGTTTCCAGAGATATTATTTTTCACATCACTATCCCTTATTATTAAAATGTTCCCTGTGTGCCAACATTCTGGAAGATGCTGCCACGTGTACCAAATCGGACACAAATTGTATTCGCACAGTCAAGGCCTCCATGCAGTTTGATGCACCAAGCATTTATGCATCGTTTGCTGCAGCTGGACATGTAGACAGTTTGTGGGGCAGCCCAACCAGGTCTCTAAAACAAGCAATGTTCATTAATTTGTGTGTATAGACAGTGGGTTCCACATGGTCCACTTGCTAAGGCTGCTCAGCCACTTGCAGATGATGGTCAAGAGAAACAGAATACCTCATGCAGCAGCGTTGATGTCCTGTACCTGGGTAGCATAAAGGTTCCCTCTGAGCCTTCAAGAGCAGGCAGATGAGGTTAATGGGTAAGAAAGGCCTCCTAAGAGAGTGGGAAGGGGTGGGAATGTTTCCAACTGCAGAGAGTCCTATTTGGGACAGCCAATGCTCAACTCCAGAGTTTTGTCAGGTGGACTTGGACTAGCAAAGCCCGACCTCTGATTTTTTTAAAGAAGTCAGAAATCTGGAGTTGTTTATTAAATCTCCTCTATTTTTCCCTCAGTGTTGCTAATTTAGGTTTTTTCTTCTCTGTGAGTCAGTTTCTGCCAGGTACTACAAGTTTGTGAGCCCCCATAGAATTTTCCAGCGCAGAATTTGGAGGATAGTTGGGCAGAGGATTAGAACTAGTGTCAGGGGTTAGCCTGAGTCGTACTCTGGCTGGGTCCGCTTGTCATGGCTTCCCAGTCCTCGTGGCTTATTAAACTGACTCATTAGAAGTAAGATGTGGCAATTGATGGACTCATTCTCTGACTTTGTAATCATTTCCAGCTCCACTGCCATCCCTTTGGCTTCACGCTTGGCTGACACAATGACCCGCTGTACATCAAGGGTGTGGGAGGTAGGGGTGTGCATAAATGGAAGCTCTAGTAATTGAAAAGAATTTATTATTTAAAAAAAATTATCAGCATGAATGCATTCACAGGGTTTTCAGACAGTCCTTCTTTTGGTCTCCTTTGTTTCGTCTTCAATCTGGAATACCTGAAAGCTAGTTTCCTGGCCAATTAGCATTCTGCATGGTTCATTTGGCTCATGGCAACCAATAATCACAACACCATTTGTACATCACAGTTCTGTGATCCAATTTGGGCTTAAGAACTGTAGGGAAAAATTATTGTGAAAAAAATTTTTGTTTGGGTGTAGATAGTCAATACAAATTAATTTCAGATGAACCTAAATAGACCTGATAAATTCACTAAGCAGATGCTATTAAAATGAAGAATGTTCTTAAGGTTTTCTGTGAATCTGGGGGTTTGGGGCAAATTAGGATTATAACTTTGTAGTAGTGGTATGTTTTACAAAGGCCATTTCACTTCAGGCTAAGAAGAGTGAAAGGCTGAGACAAGTAGATGGAAAATTGAGATATAATAGGCTTACTTATGAAGTAAATGCTTTTATTTAGAATCCTTATATTGACAGTCCTCCTTTATCTAATTTTCTGAATAGCTGCTTAAGTCTAAGTTATATTTAGCCTATATAAGCACAGTCACAGACAGGGAAATCGACAAATGTTTGCAGATACCTATAAATATGCTGCATGTGGGTAGCACTTTTCAGAGTTTTGAAAGTGACTTAAACAGCCTCTTAAATTGCAGCAACACAGCTCACTCGAGGTTTATAAACTCAGTGTTAAGTTCTTGTTTTTGTTCTCCTGGGCTGGTGTAAGTCTGTATTGCGTGATCTTAGGAAACAGACCTAAGCCTGTATTCTTTGGATGAGAAATGACAATGTGATGGAATTGGGATCCCTCCGCACAGTAATCATTTCAACAAGAAAATTTATTGTCTACATATTTACAAGGGTTAGGGCCCAAAATGGAGTAGAAAGGGAATAATACATCAAAACTTCAACTGAAGAAAATTTTCAAGTGTTCACGTGGACTGACCGAGATGAACCAATACTTCCAGAGCACTTTCACCCGTATGATGTACATGTTAACTACCTGATGATATAATGATAGAAAGACATATAAAACAGCTATTTTTCCTGGCAGAGAGCCCTGCTGTAAACCTGAAGATATTTAAATGACATATCTCAGCCATGATGCTGGCTGCAGGGATACCCAGAATAGCCATTGACTTGCATAATAGATTTCTTCTGCATGCATTGCTCTTCCTGCCAGCTTCTGGGGTTGACAATTTCACATTTGACACATGCAATCTTAAGATGGAAAAAATTAAAATTGGGGGATATAATAAAGTAGCAGGACATTGTCTCGTTAGCTTGTAGGACATTTGTACCAAGATGAATGCAGTTGTTGAAGGATGGAGACTCATTTGTCATGTCAAGAAAAATTAAGCCTTCAAAGCATACATACATCTCTAAACATTTCTAAAGGAATGAGAATCAGACTTCTGAGTTTCCTCTTTTCTTCCATTATATGCTACAAATTCTCTGAGGCAATATGCTTCTGTATAATACTATTCTTGAGCTCCTGGTAAAAGTTGCCAGTTCTCCCTGCCCCCGCCCCCTCCCGCCAGATGCTTTCTCTCCTAAAATCTAACAGCTGACTGATGTCTTGTTTATGTTTTACTTACTTTTGTGATTTACTTCTCCCCTTTAATACTGTACCGAACAGGAGCCATGAGAAGCAAATTGGGGCACTTCAGAGCTTCTTTCCTTTGAGTTCAGATTCTCTAAGATAGGAAGAACTGGCAAATAAATGAATGAATAGACTCTTGCTTTTCACCTGTCTAATAAATACATGTTTATGTCTCTTCGTAATGGTTCACCCTTATGAACAAGTAATCATTTAAAGTTTAATTTTAATCTACACATCAGAGATGGAGATATGGAAGTGTTTAGGCTTTTCTCTCAATCTCTCTCCCTCTTTGATTTTCAAGATAAAGCAAATTAATTAATGTGCACTTTTCAATTGAAGAAATGCTTAAGACCCAGCTGTGTCTGTGAAATTATAAGTTACAGTGCAACACTTGGGACTGATTAATACTTTTTTGGCATGAAGAGAAGAGACATAGGTATGTAATCAAAATGGTGTTCCAAAAAGCGTTAAGTTAGCAGTTTGTTTGCCAAATTAACTTTCAAAGACATCTAGGTTACTAAGTTTGACATTTCTACACACAAATCTTAAATGATTGATGGATTACTGTAAAATAGCTTTGTTCAAAAAAGATAATCTTTGGCAGGCTACTTCAAAGAGTTTACTGCTCTGGAAAGATGAAAAGATATCCTCATTTTACATTAATTTTCATGATAGATCAATGCTTATTTGCAATATGCCTGAGAATTAAGTGACATTTACCGTATTATGAGTCTTTTTTTTTTTTTCACTGTATCCAGCAGTCCCACATGGGATTGTTTTTATTTCCAAGATTTAGGAGAATTTTTCTGCACATAAAGAGCTTCATCAAGAAAATACAGATGGGTAGAACAGTATATCTGACATTTTTATTCACTACTATTTCACTGCAAGGAAGTATTGAGACTAAAATATACAGAGATATGACTTTTTAAATCAACAATACCATTTCAGAATGCGGTTTCAGATTCTCCTTGTAGTAATCTTTAGAGTGTGAAAGGATCTACCTACTTCTCTTTAAATATAGATTGTGTGATTTTATTTATTTATGTCTAAGTCACTGTAGAATGACATACGTCAGGGGTGAATATCTCAATTAAGGGGTCAAGCAGGTAATGGAAATTAGTAAAGAGGACGAGTTATAGATGTGTGTATGTGTGTGCGTGTGCATGTCTGTACCTGTGTGTTGGAAGTGGAGGCGTGGTGCCTAAGGAAACTGTCATTTAGGGCAGTACAGCAGGTATTTTGATTTTTACAAAGAAATTGAAAAACCTAGATTAATATCAGAAATCTCCTATTTTTCGATATTGGCAATCACCTCAAATTTCTGAGTGATTTTGAATGCAGAGTTTCATGATTGTGCAATAGCCATCTATAAAAGCCTAAAGATGGCTCAGGTAAAGGAACCAAAGCTCTTTGTCCCATATTGGAGAAACTTTGCAAAAGGGCTCAGATGCATGGGGAAAGAGGTGGCAGTAGGTAACGGGTACAAGTTCCAAACACAAAAATCAGCGAATTCACCATGTAGAAGATGTAAAGCAGAAGCTTTTTTTTTCTCTTAAATTTATCTTTAAGGGTATTTCATTTTATGGCATTGAACAAAGCTGACTTGGAAAAAAAAATCTGTTCTTCACTTTTTGGCAGGGTGAAGTAGAGAAATAAAGTCTCCCCGCTGAACTACTATGAGGTCAGAAGCCTTGCTGCTATATTTCACACTGCTACACTTTGCTGGGGCTGGTTTCCCAGAAGATTCTGAGCCAATCAGTATTTCGCATGGCAACTGTAAGTACCCATGGTCTCACTCACTGTCTCCCTTTGAGAACATTTTAGCCTGAATCGGCCTAGCAAAAAATAAAAATGAAAAATGAAATAGAAAAGGTGACTTCATGGCAAAGGTGGATAATTCAAGTCTAGTCAAATGGATAGGATGACTTTTCTATAACTCCATCAGATGTTGTTGTGGGGACATGTGTGAGGATTTGAAACGTCCCTTGGAACCCTGATGAAGTCTCAGCTACTACATGGAGGCCATGGTGTTCATGTCTTAAAATCAGCTCTGTGGGAGAATATCACTATGATCTGGGTATTGGCAGTATTCTATTACTCACCTTTACATACACTTCATATATAGGGATTGTTGCAAAATATGAACAAAAAACAATGACCATTTTGGAGTACTTCAGAGAAAATTATTTTTTGGGGGGGCTTAGAAGTTACATGGTTAATAGACTTGGGTAAAGAGTAATTTTGAATTTATAGAGGACCCATTTTAACTGTTTATAACTTTCCTTTGGTCTCTGCTTCATTGTCAGGAGTAGATACTGACATGATTAAGAATTCAGTTGTCTCCTCAGAAGAGGAGAGTCCTGCCTATGTGTTGCATGGAACATTCAATTTACCACTTTTTTTCATGCCCTTCAAAAGACTTAAGTATTTTATTACAATAAAAATGTAAGAGAGCATTTTTTTCTAAATATCTCTTTTCATAGTAATCACCCCAAAACAAACACTGAGTGAGCCATAGAAAGGTGTCTAACATTAATAAGGAATACTAAAGAGATCCAAATATGCCCAGTGTTCAGCTGTTCTTTCTGGGTTGGAAGAAAATGAGGTAGCAAAACTGACACACAAAACAATTAGAGAGTCCAAAGTCAAAGGGCATTATTAAGAACAGATGTGTAGTTCAAGATCATCACTCCTGAAATGGCAGAGTCCACCTAACTCAAGGTTCTAAACTTAATAAACATTTATTTATTTCCATTTGAGGTAAGATTTCTGTCTTGAATGCCTGAGTATAGAAGGGACTCCAGGGCCAGGAGCGGTGGCTCATGCCTGTAATCCCAGCACTTTGGGAGGCCGAGGTGGGCGGATCATGAGGTCAGGAGATGGAGACCATCCTGGCTAACATGGTGAAACCCTGTCTCTACTAAAATACGAAAAAAAAAAAAAATTAGCTGGGCATGGTGGTGCGTGCCTGTAGTCCCAGCTACTCAGGAGGCTGAGGCAGCAGAATCGCTTGAACCCGGGAGGTGGAGATTATAGTGAGCCGAGATCACACCACTGCACTCCAGCCTGGTGACAGAGCGAGACTCCATCTCAAAAAAAAAAAAAAAGAAGGGACTCCAGCCCAAATGGATTGCTATCAACCACCCCACTGTGGTCACTCAAGTCCATGATCTTGGAGACATTTGAATTGTTTTAGCAATCTCCTTGATGAATGGGTACATGAAATTTCAAAGCAGTGGAAGGGAAAGCACAAGATTGTCTTATACCAAGCTCTCTTGTGAATAAAATATAGTAAGACTCCTGATAAGATACCCATTGTGAGTAATGGTCAGATACTACAAGGGTGTAAAGTGAGGGTCTGAGCATAAATCTGTGAATGGTTCTAGTCATTATTTACACCCCCACTCCTCTCCAGAAAACAAGTGCCTTTTAAATGTGGCTCATCTTTCTTTCCTCCTGAGTTTCTCTGGAGGCTCACCAGTGCTCTCAAGACTGTAAGTGTAAAGGCAGAGATGTTGAGATGTAGGTATTTTTAAAGGTCAGATCTGAATCCAAATTGCCCACTCTCAGCCAAAGAGAACTATAGGAAAAGAGAAATATGCTCATTGACTCACCAAGTCAGGGAAAATTTCAGATCACCTGACTGGCTACACTCAGTTTGACCCTGTCCTGTCAAAGCCCACATTTCTGTGAAATTGTTAGCCAATTGCTTAACTCAAGAGTGAACTTCCCACAGTTCCTAGAATGCCAACCAACCTCGCAGGGCTGCCTTCAATAGTGGATTATTCCAACTGGACGCCTGTGGAGACTGTATTTTTCTTCTGGCTCCTGGACAAGGGCTCTCGCCTCCAGACCACATTGCATTTGTGCTGATTGATGGGAAGGCTGCTTTGAAATAGTTTTGTCCCGAGACAAGATCTTTGGCAGACTGCCCCCTCAGGCTTAGCTCTACAGAAGATGAAAAGAAAACTGTGGAAGAAAAGAGCACCTTCATGCAAAGCGTTCACTAGCAAGTTGAGCCCTGAGAAAGAGAGACAAATCAAAAATTGTGACACTTAGAAATATAAATCCAGTCTTATTATCATCTAGAAATGAAACTAACTTGATGAACGTTAAAGAGCACTCTTCTATCATATTTTCTAAAATAACAGACTCATATGGAAATGGAAAATGGTGGCATGGTCTGACTTAAACACGGCTTTCTTTTGTAGCCTGTTTCCCTCTCCTCCCTACCCTGTCAATTCCTGGCTTGATTTGTTTCTTCTTTCTTGCCCCATCTCCTCTTTTCACAGATACAAAACAGTATCCGGTGTTTGTGGGCCACAAGCCAGGACGGAACACCACACAGAGGCACAGGCTGGACATCCAGATGATTATGATCATGAACGGAACCCTCTACATTGCTGCTAGGTATGGGGCCCTTTCCCCTTGTCTGCCTTCAGAGTGTCCAAAAGCCCAAGGTCCTAAATTTACCAGCTCTGCATTATTTTTGAGATCTTGAGGTTTCTAAATAGAGTGTTATTTAATTTAAAGGCTCTTGTAATTTGTCAAGCAATCATTATTTCAAAACTGTCTCTGTCTGTTTAACCCTATGTGGATTTCAATAGAAATAATAGCATATTTGGGCACTTACACTCAAATAATCCACTGTTTATCTTGAATATATATGCAAATATTTATTCAAGCACCCATTAGAATGCTCTGCTCCTCAATACTTTGTTTGTTTGAGATGGAGTTTTCGCTCTCGTTGCCCAGGCTGGAGTGCAATGGCACAATCTCAGCTCACCGAAACCTCCCTCTTGTGAGTTCAAGCAATTCTTTTGCCTCAGCCTCCCAAGTAGCTGGAATAACAGGCATGCACCATCACGCCCGGCTAATTTGGTATTTTTAGTAGAGACAGGGTTTCACTATGTTGGTCAGGCTGGTCTTGAACTGCTGACCTCAGGTGATTCACCCAGCTTGGCCTCCCGAAGTGCTGGGATTACAGGCATGAGCTACCTCATCTGGCCTAATACTTATTTGTTAAATTAAGTAGAATGTGTAAACATGTATTATATAGTGTAAATGTAGGTGTGTGCATTAAACCTATTTGTGTTTTTTGCAGTTATCGTATATATCATTCATAATCTATATCATCACTTTGAAAGAACGGCAATGACAATCAAAGAAAGCATAATATATATTTCAGAAGGTTTTTATTTGGTTTTAGTAAAAAAAATATTCATCCATTGGGAAAATGTTATTTAGACAGACTGATGTCTGAAGGCTGAATGGCATGGTAAGAATACGGCTCAAACAGGGATCACATAAATTTAGGCTTTTGTTATAATTCTGCCCTTAATTTAGCCGGACCACAGCTTCTGTGGCCATAAGTATCCTCTGCCAAATGAGATGTTGTATTTGATTACCTTAATGAAGTCCCTGAGGAGTCCAACAATATATGATCCTCCATTTTGGGAGTGTGTAGCTATTCAAAATAATTCCAAATGAACAGCAACGTGGAGCACTATCTTGTAGTGTTCCCTGTGGTCTTTCTTGGCTCTACACTGTTTAATCATTTCACACTAGGGAGAAGATTATGCTTTTTTTGAGACAGCATTTCACTCCCATTGTCCAGGCTGGAATGCAGTGGCGCGATCTCAGCTCACTGCAACTTCCTCCTCCTCACCAGTGTTAAAGCAATTCTCCTGCCTCAGCCTCCTGAGTAGCTGGGACTACAGGCACCCGCCACCACGCCCAGCTAATTTTTGTATTTTTAGTAGAGATGGGGATCCACCATGTTGGCCAGGCTAGTCTCGAACTCTTGACCTTCAAGTGGTCCACCCATCTCGACCTCTCAAAGTGCTGGAATTGCAGGTGTGAGCCACCATGCTCGGCCTAGAAATGGAGATCGTTTCTATCTGGCATAAGGAAAGAACAAGTAAATAACAGTGGTTGATTCTTCTAAAGCACTTAGATGTTCTGAGGTGACAAGCTGTGCAACATAAAGTTAAAAAACAAAAAACAAAAAACAAAACAGCTAGACTAAAACGTCCTGAAACTGCCCCCAACTTAGCTACAGGAAGCAATGTCCAAATACTTTTCTAAAGTTTGACTTTACAAATACTTATACAGTATATACAACTAGTATGTTGTGCACATAAATTAACAAACATAGCTGTAGATTATTTATGAATGTCAATTCATCCAATCCTGGAAACAACCCTATAAGAAGGAGCTATTATTATTCCCATGTCTTTTTGGAGGAATCCAAGGGACAGATAGGTGAAATGATGGGGCCAAAATGACAGAGGCAGGATTTGAACCAGGATGGTCTTGCTCTAGAGTCCATGCTGTCATTCCCTGTACTTTGCTGCATACTGAGGAATACAGCTGGCACTGTTTGTCCTGAGAATAACCCTTGTAATAACTGTAGCCCAAGAACATGGTCATTATGAGTAGTCATTATAAAGCATTTCCATAAGATGCTCAGTAGTCACCTCTCTGATAGAATACCAGCTCCTTCTTAAATGTCATTTTTATTTTCCTAAACGTAATAGGGTTGGAAAATGACATTAGTACTCAAGGGCTGATCAAAACAAATGATAAAACATTGTATCTGTGAGAAATAGGTTGACTTAAGAATCTCTTGTGAATTGTTCACTTTCCAATTGAGTCTCCGGGGGAAAAAATGGTATAACAGACGGCCCTTGTACTCAATGATTTAGCAGCGCGTGGACCACAGGTCCCAGGGCTACACGAGTGTTAGGAGCAAGGTCCTATGCAGACTTAAAAGTGACCATTATTCTAGCTCATTAAAACCAAGACAGTTTTATTCTAACTCCTCACCCCAAGGAAGGTAAGGGAAGGAAGAAATAGAAGGATAAAAAGAAGAAACACACTAATATTTTTGAAACTATCAAATAAACTCATCTTTCATTAGAGGTCAAGTTTATATCACTGTAGCATTGACATGTTGGTTTTCACACCATATGCAGCCAGTTCCTCTCAACACACACCCTTAGAAAAATTTTTGAAGGAGTTCCATGCCCACCATATTTAGGGCCTCTTCTCTCCTTTTAATTTTACACTTTATTTTTACACTTCCAACTTTAATTCACTTTAATTTTACACTTCCCAACATTGTTCTGAAAGATCCAAGTTTCTAGGCAGCAAGTAACATGATTTAAAGCTAAATCCCTCCCCCCCGCCCCCCGTCGCCCAGGTTCAAGCCATGGCAACACAATTCAGTGGTGCTTGCTGGAGGGGGAAGAGGAAGTCCTAGGATTAAGTCAGTTTATGTTCAAATAACTTAATTCAGGAAGAACAGCGTATGAGACCTGGGATGCACACTAAGATGGTTGGGAATGACCCCTGATCCTGGTCTGTGGTTTACCATAAAGCACCATTTTTGTTTGCTAGGGCCATGTGAGCTCTTGGATATTGAAAAAGATTGTCATTGTCCAAAAGAAGATTTCATTCACAGAATTCTATGTTTAAAAGGCTTCCCAGTTCTTCTAGACAATTGGTGTCAGCAATCGCAAGCCAAGTCCCCTCCAGAACCCAGGGGACTGAGTGAGTGTTGGTGGCAAGAACCCCTTTCAATTCTGCTTTATTATTATCCACTTTGTAAATTCCTCTTCTTTTTTAATCTCTAAACTGCTAATTAACATAAACAGACCATGCCAAAAGGGGGCAATCTGAGAGCTTTCTGAGGAGCTGCCAATGCATATTAATCAGTTGTTCATTTACAATTCATATGTTCAGCTCCGACTTCAGTTTTGAGGGGAGGCAGGCAAGGAAAAGCCTCAAGTCATCTCAAACCTGGTACCAAAGTAATAGGCAATTCCATTCCAATAATGAGTCTGACCACAGCACCACCAATAAAGTCAAACAAGTAATAAACAAATGCAATAAAACTGCCTTGAAATTAAAGAGCATGGCGATTCTGGCAGCCTACTGAAGTTTGAAGAAACTTCCCTATTCAGCAATTTACAAAACAGGCCCCTAGTCCTCCACCCCTTACCATGCCCTTCCCCCCTCTCACCCCATGCACACTCACAGTAGCAGGCAAGGGAATTTTCTAAGCCAACTGCCCTTCCTGCTCCTTTTATCTTCACGTGAGATGGCCTGTTATTTTTCTGTGTTGTGTTTTTCTAAAACAAGAAGCAAACAGATTTTCCAAGAACTGAAAAAAAAAATAGATATATATATGTGAATCCTGAAAAAAAAATAGATATATATATGTGAATATATAAGAAAAGAAATAATTCCTTTCTTATCAGCTCCTGGCTCTTTCCTTTAACTAACGAGGTGGCTTAAAAGTCTGCATAGAAGACTTGAGGTCCTGGTTTAAAGCTGTGGGTAATTTTCCAGCCCCAGGACTTCCTGCATTTTAGAAAAAGTCAATGTTATTTCAAGGGAAAATGAGCTGTTTTGCTTTCCCTCACTAGCCCCCCATCTCCTCTGTTGAGTGTAGTTCTTTTCTTTCTTACGAATTCCAGACAAAAACGCCCTTGTACTCAGCTCACACAGAAGGGGATGTTTAAATATAGCCCCACACCTGAGCTGCTGATTCTTTCTCCCCTTCCAAGGCTAGATTGGCAGCAAATTGTAAAGACAACCCAATTCTCAGCAAAACAGGAAGGTGAACAGAAGCAAGAAATGTAAACTTTAGCTTAAGTACATTTTAGACTTTAATTGACCATCATTATGAGGAAAAGAGTGGCTTCTGGAAATAATTTTACCTTTATCGTCATCCATCCTGTTGACCAAATAATCATAGTTAAGATGGAAATATATTTTCAAAAGAAAGATGGAGATGGAGATCATTTTTTTGTTAGCCCTCTTGATGAACAAATGTGGCTTGTTGAATTCCAAGTATTTGGTACGTGTATTTGAAGATAATGAAAGGGCACACGAACCCATCTGTTTTCTAGATTTGGGGCCAATTTAACTTTCAGAGCCCTCCCTTCTGAGCTACATATATGCAGATGTTATAGATCTAGTGTCAGAGAGAAGAGTTAATACAGGAAAGTTTTCATAAAAGGTGTCGCTTGGAGCACAATGCCATGATTTTTCAGAAGGTGCTAAATGGGATCCGGAGACATCACTTGAAAGCTGCGCTCTTTTCTTCTTGCATGTGGATATCATGTTTTTTTAAGAACATGGATATGGGCTTATCTGCCCTGATAAGACATAACTCATTAAGCAGAAAATGAACTGTTTTGACTCTGTGTTTGATTTGACCTTGTATTAATTTTTCTTTGCCTATAGGGACCATATTTATACCGTCGATATAGACACATCACACACGGAAGAAATTTATTGTAGCAAAGTAAGTTGTTTTAAAACCATATTTGTAAAATGAAGGACCTTTGGATAGTTCTTGAACAGAATATGTATTCTACGTGCATTAAGATGATGTAGCTAATCATAATTTAGAGATGCCAACATGCATTTTGTGAAATCCTAATTGGGGAATAGGTTAGGATTTAATACATGTTCAGAAACAGTTATGTACTTCATATTTTATTCATCAAATGTATGTGTACATATACATTTTGAAGTTTTAGGTAATTTCTACATTTCTTTTATTAAAATATTGCCTCATTTGTCCAGGAAAATATCAGTTTCCAAAAGTAAAATTTTGTTCCACAAATGTGTTCTACAAAGGTTTCAATGTTAATTTCCATGTCTTGCAGTATTAAGTTTGATTTGACTGTTGTGGTTCAGGAACTTGATCGTTACCCGTTTCAGACAGACATAAAGTATAAGCTAAGCTTTCCTCATAACTCCACATGGGGACATTTTAGTTAATAAAACCTGTGCCATAGGAGTAGAAGATCCCTTCAGTCCATTAATCTATGGGAAGGACTATAACCTGAATTAAATCTTTGTCCACCCAGAGTGAATGTCCTCTTTATGTTTAAGAAAATGACTTCCATATTTTAAGAAAAAAGCCTTCTTTATAAAAATTGATTTTTATAAAACTGAAAGGAAAGGGCAAGGACACATATTTTATCAAAATGAGCATAATTTGGCAAATTAATTTGGATAGTTTATGTAGAATTTCCACACCGTTGTTTAATCTTCTTTCCTTTCTCCTTCATCTTTATCTCAAACAGAAGAAGATCATTTTGTGGTTTAATGAATAGATAGGAGTTCAAAATTGAACATTTTCATCTGGAATCTTTTGTTGTTATGGTGAATTAATCATGGAGAAAGGGTGCAGAAAGCTTTCAATAAATATATGTTCAGGCTTTAGTCTCCCCAAGGGAACTCTTACTTCTAAAATCAAATGCAACAACCTCTGGGCTCTAATTGATTTCTTTCTTGGTCCCTGCAGAAACTGACATGGAAATCTAGACAGGCCGATGTAGACACTTGCAGAATGAAGGGAAAACATAAGGTAGGCAATTTTCATTTCTCCTGCAGCTGCCACTTTGGGTTAAGTTTTTGACTGTTATATCCAGCCATAGACCGTGATGTAGAATGGATTGTTCTTTTTCCCTTTTCCCTCAGTAATTGCTTTTTTCATCAACTTATTGAAGGCTTTAATTTGCAAAAATAGTTTGCTTTTAATGTGATGAAACATTACAACAGCTGCTAGGCCTGCATCATGAACTACTTAGGCGCACACAGGATTATGGACACAAAGCCGGCTGCACAGAGTCTTCTGAGTGCACTCCGATGCCCACCTCCGCAGTCCAAGGCCCACAGGGAGTCTGTGGAAGAGCTCATAAAAGGCTGCCGCAGACATGCGGGGTTTTCTGCCTTTGGTCATATGACAACATAAAAACACACTTCAGCCAGCAGCTTTGTACATCAGGGAACACTGGCGCATCTGGCATTAAAATTAATATGATGGGAGGTTGGCATTTCCAAGCTTGCCTTCCTTTTGTGACATAAAATAAACACACACTCTTCCATTCTATGCCTTGTTTTTCTTTACTGTTGAAAGAGTAATCGCTGATATCGGCATCATCTTGTGGTCGTTAACATCAGGAGGAACTTGAACTTTTAATGGGAGAAGTCCTCAGCCACCTGCATTTTAACCTTACTGACCATGGCATACAGTGAAGAATCAGTTTCTGTATTGAATGGACATGATACAAACAGTTTGAATTATTTTTCAGGACGAGTGCCACAACTTTATTAAAGTTCTTCTGAAGAAAAACGATGATGCATTGTTTGTCTGTGGAACTAATGCCTTCAACCCTTCCTGCAGAAACTATAAGGTAAATGCTATTTGTCGGTTAGAACCACACTGCCAGGAGGCATTTCATAATTTACTGTGATTGTACCTGCAGCAACCTAAGAGGGGTAATTCAACACCACCTGAGTTCCTCTCACTTGTTCAACTTAATGTATTGCTCCACATGAGTGATCCTGAGCAGGCCTCTAAGCTTCCTGTTTGTTGAGGATTGATAGACACATTTTTAAAGAGCCTGCCTAGCAAAGTTAGTTTCTGTAAGACCCTTTTCTCTATTGTTCAGAAGACTGACATACTTACCATGTATACCATGTGGATGTCCTTTCTCTATTTTTTCTCCCTCCCACCCCACTATCTAACCTCTGAGCACAAAAGCACACTTATGGTGAGTGATTTCTATTCTAAAAGGTATCTCAAAAGCATGCCATTTGAAACTATAGACCTTCCTGCAAGAACACAGGAATTTAATTCCATTGAGCACTCAGCTTTCTTGACCACAGCCTTATTTACCTTGGCTTTATGCAAGCAGGGGGAAAAAAGCCCTCTTAAAGAGTTAGTAAATCTAGCTGGTTTTGATGCAGCTATAATAGAGGTGCTGATGAAGGAGGAGGGACCTTGCCAGGTGTGGAAGCAGAGGTGGCAGCGATCTGAGGTCTTGGCTGCACCACTATTAGCTTTCCTTGTACATCTTTCTGCCAGCCTTTCTCAAAGGAAACACGTACTGTGTTTTCTACTGTGGCCCATCGCTGAGGTTATAAAGACAGACAGGAGGCCTCAACCCTTAGGGAAGCCAGGCAGGGAGAAGAAAACAATTTCATGGGATTGCTGCCATGGTGACATCATGCAATGGATTATGGAAGCACAACACAAAAGTTCCTGCCATGCATGAGGTGAGGAGTCTGGGAAAGCTTCATAAGATGACCCCCTGTCTTCAAACTTTCCTACCTGTTGTTCTCACACCTGGAACACAAATACCACCGCCCTTAAGAAACACAGGCTCTACAAGGGCAGGGATCACATCTGTGATTCTCCAGAACCTAACATAGTGCCTCCCAAACAGGTGTTTAATTAATTTTTGTGAAGCATTGAATGAGGTAATGCCTAATCTTTGTCTTAAAGGGTAAGGAGAAGTTAGCCAAATGAAGGAAGAGAAGCATTCCAGTTAGCAGGGAACAACATGAACAAAGGCATGGAGTAAGAAATGGCCTATTGAGCTTGAGAAACCTCATTTGGTTCTGAATTGTGTGACTGTGAAGTGACAAGTGTTAACAGAAAAAAGCTTGAGATGTAGATGGCTCCAGGGATGAAGGGAAGAGAATAGATTCAGGAAATACTGAAGTGACAAAAACCAGTAGGATTTAATAATTGATAAGCAATTATTATCAATCTCTCTTTATCCTGGATAAAGAGAGAGAGGTGAGTCAAGAACGACTGCTAGGCCATCTCTTGGTGAGTAGATGGATGGGGCTGCCGCCAATTCAGACAGGAAATAAAGGAAGAGCTGTGAGATTGGGGTTGGGGGTTGGGGGAGTGTGAAGGTAAAGGTTCCATTTTGCACATTATGAGAATGCCAAGCACTGTGAACAGCACTGCCTATGGGACATGAATAGAGCTATCTAACAAGAAGATGGATCAGTAAGCTTTGGTTTAGAGAGAGATGTGGGGAGAAATATAGATTTGGGTTCCATCATCATAAAGTGAAACCCTAGGAGTGGGAAGAATGAGAAAAGCAATGATGGGCTGGAATCCACACCAGCAAGCTCACCAGAACGACCCCCTGTCTTTTCTTGGCATGTACAGTGAAGGGAGGTTCTGTTTGACCCTCATACTCATCTTCCATCTTACACTTGGAAATGGGCACCAACAGGGCCAGGGTTAGGGTGGAGCAAGTGAGGCACGTGGCTCAGGCACAAAATAGAAGGGAGCACCAAAACATTCAGTAATTAAGATGTCAGATTTTTAATGCAATATTTTTTAAAAATCAAAATTAGTACATAAAGGTCTGTTATAAACAAAAGATCAAGTTTTTAAGTAGAAAGACAAGATCTTTACTTAAGAATTTTTATTAAAAAATTATATTATCAGTGTATAATAGAGGTAGCCAGTCTAGCCCAACATTTACTCTAGCTAGTGACAGCATGCAGATAAGGTTTCAAGTTTAATTTACCACTTAATATTCCATCCCTGTTTGTCATTATTTAGGACTCATTAAGATTAATGCTTCTAACAAATCCCAAGGAATTCCCTAGTTGGAAAGCTATCTTTTATGACAAATTATAGGTTTTCTTGGCACAGTGATATACAGGCCATGAATGGTCTGGCTTATTCTTCCTGTACATGTTCCATTTCCCACGATTCTACACCTATGGTAATGCCATCACCTCTTGCTTGTTCTAGCCACACCTGCTGAGACATGCTCCAGGAGGCCAGGCCTCTCAGAAGCCGCAGATGAGATGTTGCTCATGCTTAGTTCCCAACAATATGCCTAGCACTGTGAATGGTAGTAAGAACCCTTGGCATTGCTCAGAAAAGTGTATTTTTAGACTCAGGGCACAGCGTGACATTGCTGATGATATGGGACATAATGTATTTGGCTGCAGGGAGAATGACAGCTTCTCTCTTAAGTGCTTTTTATCAACAGATCAGGACAAAGGTTCAAAGTGAAAACAATGACCAGCCTTCCACTGAAAAACCCAAGTCTTATCATAGCACACAAGCATCAAGTTGATTAGAGTGACATGAAGCAAGAGAGTAACAAATTTTCAGTATCTGCCCCTCTACCATGCACTGATCTATATTAATTTTTATAACACAAGTAAGCTGAATGTGTTAGAAAGGTTATAGCCCCAAATTAGATTATCAAGATTATCTGGGGGAGAGCTTTGAAGGCTACATACTATAAATCTAAAACTGCACTCCCTGCCTTTTTCCTCCTGTTCTCTAAACCTTTTGAACTTCTGCAAAAATCAGGCTGGGTCTTTGTATAATTATCTGTACCCGATAGTGGTTTAACTTCCCAGGAGCTGCTGTGAAGTCTCGGATTTGATGACTGCTTCAAGGGTTAGTTTTTACTTCTTGGAAAGAGGAAATCACCATGACTTTCATCTCTGGACCTTTCCAACCTCACAAACCAATACATTTGTACTTCACTACTTCTTGCCTTTGACCAGCTATAGCTATAGCCACTTTTTTTTTTTAAGGATTAGTTACATTATAAAGAAAACCATATACCCCTTGTCTGTTGTTTCCTCATTGCTAGGATTAGAGCGTGCACAGCTTAGGATAAGGGCATTTCCGTTGCATCACTGTGTGCTAAGGCATCATTTTGAATACATGCCAGACCCACAGACCACAAAGTCTGTCAGAGTTCAACAGAAAGCTCATGGTTGGTATAAAATATTTGAAAAAGACTTTCATTAAAAAATGTGCTGGGTGGAAGAGTACACTGCTTGAAAGAATGTCTGATTTGACCATCTTTCCTCTAAAAATACGTTTTTAACACAGCTATTTTATGTGATTCTCAACTACAGTTTTAAAAAAATATATAGTGGCTTCAACAGGGTCCATCTCAAAGTGGTTACAGATTTAAAAAGGCCTGTCACATCCTGGACATTATTTCTGAGGGTTTACGGCAAAAGAAAAGGTTGTTGTTTATAATTATATCCGATTATTTCACTTAGATGGATACGTTGGAACCATTTGGGGATGAATTCAGCGGAATGGCCAGATGCCCGTATGATGCCAAACATGCCAACGTTGCACTGTTTGCAGGTAAGCGACCTGATTTCTCCTTGTCGCATTTGCTTTTGCGTGTTTCATCCTGTCACTGTGAATCTGCTGTAGAGGATTCATGGAGTCACAGTTGTGCTTTGATTCTCTGGTGAATACTCTAATTAAGAATGCCTTTCCGTTTGAAATTGGTATGAAAATTGTACTTTTGCTTCTCAAACGAAGTCTGTGCCACACTTACCCATGCGTTTGTGCCTTCAGGAAAGGATAACAGCATAGCACTGAACATGTGATGAATCAGTTAGGGAATGTTTGGGCTCAAATAATAGAAAATCTCACCTCAAACCACCAATGTAAAAAATAATAATAAAATTTAAATTTAAAACCCCCTACTGATGTGCATTTATTGTTCAAACTAGGATGGACTTTGGGGTTGGCTAGATTCAACAACTCAACAGCGTCATCCGGGAGGCAGCTGCTTTTTATTCCCATGCTCTGCATCAACCTCATGATGAGACTGGCGGTTCTCACAATCAGAGGATGGCTACCAGCCCCAATTAGTGCTACATGTCTTCTTGTCCACATATAGAAAAGAAAGGGAAAGAAACAAAAGGAAGCCTCCGGAAGCTCTCTCAGAGCAATGAGGCCATATACCCACAAGCTTCCAATAAACATCTTCTCAAATATCATTGACCTGATTAGGTTACATGCCCATCTCTGACGGAAAGACCATGGTGGCTGAGGGGAGGGTGCTAATTGCTTAGGCTGACCTCTACTCCCCAACACTACCCCTTCTTTCCACTGCAAAAGATATAAAGAAATCGCAAATAGACCATCATTTTCAGATTTAGTGGGATTTTTGTGTATGAGATTGTGTGCTTTAATTAGAAATTTATTTAGGAATTCATTACCAGCTGTGTATGTGGAGGTGGATGTAAGAGAAGTGTTGGTATAATAGTGATTGTTATAGCTTGTAATAAAGCAGTTAACTATAATTTCCATCACAACAGCTAAAAACTGGCACATACTAGCTGGATGAGGGACACTAGGGCTTTGATTATGAAACAAGATTGGTTCCTGGCTTCCTGAACCTCTCCCTCAGTGTCATCCATTTGTGGGCCTGAATCTGCAGTGACAGATTGTCAAGTTAAGAAGGGCAAGTTCCTCAGGTTCTCCCCCTAAATGAGAGCACAGTATTACTAAGAAGCAGTTCTGTCAAGACCACAAAGTCTTGTAGACCTATTTGTAAGGTATGAGCAAGGCAAGTGGAGAGCATACTTGGGCATATTCCCAAGTGCATGACTCCTGCTGGAGGCCCTCACTGACACTTGGAACCTGCATTAGTTGGGACCTCGGAGAATGTGGACTGCAGGGGAGAATTAAAATTTAACTGTGGGTCCAGGAGTGGTAGCTCATGCCTGTAATCCCAGCAGTGTAGGAGGCCAAGACGGGAAGATCGCTTGAGCCCAGGAGTTCAATACCAGATGGCAACATAGTGAGACACCATCTCTACAAAAAAGAAAAAAAAATTAGGTGGGCATGGAGATCAAGAGGTTGAAGTTGCAGTGAGCTGTGATTGCACCACTGCACTCCAACCTGGGTGACAGAAGGAGATCCTGTCTCAATAAAATAAAATAAAAACATAATTTAAATGTAAACTGAAAAGACGACTTATTGTAGCCTAAGGTAGAAAAGGTAGAATAGGCAGAGAACTTACTATGGCCACCAAGTTTTTAGGAGCTATACAGAGCAAGTCACATGAGTTAATACTATGACTGTCCCCACCCCTAGTGTTATATCTAAATAGATTTTCATTTAAGTGTTTGAAATCTCATAAAATCTCAGCCCTCATTAATAGGAGATCCTCATTGCAAATAAATGGTATCATATTACTAAGAGTGACAGAGGCTGGGCGCAGAGGCTCACACCTGTAATATCAGCACTTTGGGAGGCCAAGGTGTGCAGATCACCTGAGGTTGAGAGTTCAAGACCAGCCTGACCAACTAAAAATACTAAAAAGGCCAGCCTGTCTCTACTAAAAATACAAAATTAGCTGGGTGTGGTGGCACATGCCTGTAATCCCAGCTACTCAGGAGGCTGAGGCAGGAGAATCACTTGAACCCGGGAGGTGGAGGTTGCAGTGAGCTGAGACAGTGCCTGCCATTACACTCCAGTCTGAGCAACAAGAGTGAAACTCCATCTCAAAAAAAAAAAAAAAAAAAACACAGTGGCAGAAAAGTATTCTGTTCTACAAGTGAATGTTCTGGTGAGATACTCAGTGTTTAAAAGAATGCAAAACAAAAAGAGTTTTGGGGAGTAGTTAGAAGGAATAGCCATCACCATGACCTACATTCCCCTCTGCCTTCCCCCACTACCCAAGTATATCTGTATGGCTTGGGGCTATAGGAATATAGAATATGTATTCTGTAGTCATAAATATATAAAGAATGTCTTTATGACCTGGGGCTCAAAATTCGTAAGAAAAGTTAAGATTAGTAGATATTTTTGGACCAATTTAAAGGTTTGCTCTCTGCAGTTTAAATCTCCCAAAATAGTCAAAACTTATTGACATATAGCTGTTAATATTGCAGATATTAAGACATCTCTAAATTGAACCTGGACAAATTTTAATTATTTTAAGACCAAAGACAGACATCAAGATCTTTGTTTAAGTATATTTGGATATGAGTTTTTTTAAAACAAAGAAAACCATAAACCATTATGTTTACACTACATATAAAAGAGCTTGAACAGTACTATGTTGTATATAAGTCACTTTGACATACAGCTAATGAATATATGTAATCCACTAAAAGTGAATCACCGAAGTAGTTTTTTTATTTTGAATATAATTCTTGTTTCCATTTAATGAACATAGATTTTGCTATTCTAGAACACCCCTTTTGATTATTTGTTGGCAGAGTGTTTGCTAAGCCAGGAAGGAACCAAAAGGTCTAGAGACTAATCTTCAGTCTGCTTTATTCTCTTATGCCTCGGATCTACCCTCAATCATATCTCCCCCAAAGCATGAATTATTAAGGAAAGACTTGTCTGAACTCAGTATCACTCCTTCCCCTTTCTTCTTTGCTTTAGCATGTTGTATTTCAGAATGTTTTTAGTTTGTGACTTTGGAGATACCGAAGCAAATACCTGTTATTGAAACCAGATTGCCAGGATTTAGTGAACTGTCAAACCTGAGGTCAAGGGGAGCTGTGACTCCCAGGACGGTAGCAATTTAGTCAGCCCTTTTTTGCTTATGAACCCTCTCTCTTTAACTCCTCTCACCTGATCAGACTGAGGACTCCTTATGCATGTGCCCAGAATTTCTGGGGATACAATCAGCATCCATCTCTCCCTGGGCTCTCACCTAATCCAGTTTACCATGGCGTGGTGGCAGTAATAGTGTCCAAGGATCCTTGGCCTTGAGATTTCAGTCAAGATCCAGCTAATCAAGTGAAGCAAACATTTTTCATTTACCCTGTTCCCTGAGCTGCTGCTGGTACTGCTGCTTAAAAAAAAAAAAAAAAAAAAATTGCCGTGCAATTTAAAAATGAAAAATGTTTCATCTTTCATGATCCCAATTTAAAATGGTTAGGAATGTGGGCCAAGAGTTTTCTCAGTGACTCTTGGATTTTTCCCAGTTGTCCTATCTCATTTGCCTCATGTTGGAAAGCAATCTAAGGGATGTCTTTATTATTCCTCCACCCCCACTGACTTGCTCCCACCCTGTTCACCTCTTTTCTTTTCCTTCTAAGATGGAAAGCTATACTCAGCCACAGTGACTGACTTCCTTGCCATTGACGCAGTCATTTACCGGAGTCTTGGAGAAAGCCCTACCCTGCGGACCGTCAAGCACGATTCAAAATGGTTGAAAGGTGAACAAACAATTAAAAGAAGGAGGGTCAGAGGGGAGGGGAATACATATCTTGTGGGAGATCTAGAGTCTGGAGGGACCAGACTGTAGCTTCATTTTAGTAATGACTTCTGACAGACAGAAACATGTAAATTGCATCTTTGGCTTCAACTGATTTATTTACCTCCCTTTTTTCCTTCCCCTGAGTTTCTGGAGTATTAACAAAACTACCAATGCCACAACAATAGAATACATTACATTCATCTTTTCTTGCTTCAAGCTCTCATTTCCGAGTCCTGCATGAAAAGAACTGAACAATGCATTCATGGAAGGGGACAGGGGCTTGGAGGTGGTGGGGAAGAGGAGAAAAGCTATTCACAGCCCTGTATGAGTCAGGGTGACGAGGCAATGTATACAAAATCTTCTCTGTAATAGGGGCATTCCATTGTGGAAAATAAAATTACAGAGATATGCAAAATTCGATAATTCTTCATTGTTGATTGCAAAGCTTCTGAAAGATATAATATGTAAGTGTGAATGCCTTGTGAAATCACCAGTGCTTGCATGTGTGAAGTCATTAGAAATGGTTAGTGTTAACCAAATGTCTAATGGCCCTACACTTTTAATTAATAACATGTCTTTGGCTACACTTGATTGAAATTCTGTTAACTCTGCATGACATGTTCCCAATTAAAGTGCCTATTTGTCTACAGAACCATACTTTGTTCAAGCTGTGGATTACGGAGATTATATCTACTTCTTCTTCAGGGAAATAGCAGTGGAGTATAACACCATGGGAAAGGTAAGAGGGGATGCTTTCCCTGGCTCACGTTGTAATATTTTCAGAAACCTACACCTTTGGACAAATGTTGTTGTTATCAATGATCTTGAAATGAGAACCATAAATCTAGTAACAGTCTTGGAAGCCCTATCTGCTTTTTCAGAACAGTAACAAATCACAGGAAATTTCTTAAGTATTTCTATTGAAAATTTATGTTTGGTTAGTTTCATGCTGAGATTCAAGTATCTTTTTTTTCTTTTTGAGACGGAGTCTTGCTCAGTTGCCCAGGTAGGATTGCTATGGTACAATCTCGGCTCACTGCAACCTCTGCCTCCCGGGTTCAAGTGATTCTCCTGCCTCAGCCTCCTGAGTAGCTGGGATTACAGGCATGCGCCACCGTGCCCCACTAATTTTTTTTTGTTTTTAGTAGAGACAGGGTTTCACTGTGTTGGCAGGGTGGTCTTGAACCCCTGACCTCAAGTAATTCACCCGCTTCAGCCTCCCAAAATGCTGGGATTACAGGCATGAGCCTCCACACCTGGCCCAAGATTCAAGTGTCTTGAGATGTGATTTCCAGGTAGACTCAACAGTTTTTTGTTTTTTTTTTTTCATAATTGAGTGGCTCCACAGAGACCGTAACTATCCGGTATCTTTAATCAAATTGAGTCTTGATTTTTGTCTTTATTGCAAAAAGCAATACAACATTTAGGGGATATCCATTTTAAGTTCTTTTTACCAGAGACTAGATCAAGGTCCCTAAGTTGAAGGGTAACATAGAATGCCAGGGTGGCTTGCACAGATTCAGGGCCCAGAGGCAGCTAGTGAGGATGGCAGAGATGGTGCATACAAAGTGTGCTTTTGTTTGAGGAAATAAAAAGCTAAGCAGTCTGTATGGAAATGAGTTTATGTGGCTGGGAGCTGATTCCCTGAAGGATTTATGGCTCTGTATTAAATGCCACAGCCTTATCTTTTAAAACATGCTGCTCCAATGCTGTTTTCCTCTTTTTATCTTTTCTTTTCTTTTTTTTTCTACTGATTTTAGAAATAGTATTAAATTAAGCACCTTGTTATTTTGTTTCTGTTTTCAAGGAATGGAAATTCTACTAAGATCTCCTTGCAAAACGAATGCATTTCATTTTCCCTATGTGTTTTCCCTCTGCAGGTAGTTTTCCCAAGAGTAGCTCAGGTTTGTAAGAATGATATGGGAGGATCTCAAAGAGTCCTGGAGAAGCAGTGGACATCGTTCCTGAAAGCGCGCCTGAACTGCTCAGTTCCCGGAGACTCTCATTTTTATTTCAACATTCTCCAGGCAGTTACAGATGTGATTCGTATCAATGGGCGTGATGTTGTCCTGGCAACCTTTTCTACACCTTATAACAGGTAATCATGCCCTAGCTGTGTTGACCTCATCAATTCTTCCTGGCTTCCTTCTCCCAGGGGGTTCTCTTCTAATAAACAATATTTGCAACTGACTGAAAATTGTGTGTAGCTAAAAAGCACTTAACACTTAGTTTTCATCAACAAATTAATAGTAGTTTATAAGCACTATTAAGTTAGGTTTTAGGGGAAGTAATTAGATAAATTATAACAATATCTTCTATTTATATAAGCCTGTTACATAAACACTTTTTATGTGTTATTTGTAAATCTTTCTAGTAATCCTAGAAACTAGATAATATTGTCCTCTTTTTCCACTTAAAGAAACTCAGCTCAACATATTATACTACCTGGTCCAAGTAGTCAGTAGATGGAAGAGGCAGCTTTGGAACTCAAGAATGTTCCTCCTGTCTCTTCTAGGTCATCTAATAATTTGCAGTATTTGACTTTTAATATTCTCATGACTGGATCAGTACCTTTTGAAGTTAAAACACTAGAAATGTATTCAAATGCTACAGGGTAAAATCTAGGATTCAAGTGAGTTATAAAGGACTTTGGTTATTATCCTGTCCAACAAAGTCACCCTCGGGCAAGCTCACTCAGTAAGTTGGGTCACAACCCAGACCCCAACCACAGCACTGGAATCTGACTCTGGAGGGTCCTAGTGATAACGTATAAACCATCAAACATTGTACCTACAAATTATGAGTGTCAGCCTAGTCACTCCTATTTTTGTATTTAGTTAAAACTAAGACTCTGGGCAACTAAATGATGCACTAATAATTGTTCCTAGAGCAGTGAAAATGTGTACAGAACAGAAGGAAGATAAGCATTAGTGTTTTTCCTTAGTACTCATCTCTCTGTTAAGCCAATGAGATTTCAGAATCCTAGTACTATTGTGTGAAAATGATCCTAACTGTGTGCATGGTCGTGAAATCTAAATTCATGCGCTGTGTTCTCATTTCTGTGCAGAATTTTGGGTGTTCTGTATTGAGTATCTTCCTCTAGTAATACACTGTTTCACTTTGAATTAAACTTTTTACAAAGACTTTTAAGAACATGATGAGTGCCTAAATGACAGGCACACAAATGATAAAACTAAAGGATAGCACCTAGAAAGAAATGCTTAAGAACTGAGTAGAGCCCGGAACAGACCAAACTTCATGAAGGATGAAATCATGTTCTTCAATTATACAGCGGATGAGAGTCAAGCTCCCCACTGAAAATAATACGACAATATGAACCCATATTGCACCAAGAAGTATTCAGTTAGATTTAAGTAAGCTTTATACATCTGTAGGGATTTTCAGACTTGCGGATAACAATGATATTTAAAAATTCAGGCTTCTATTGCTCATACATCAGAACCTGTCTCTCTAGGATTTGGTAAACGTATACTGTCTTGGCACATGGAAATGCAGGGACTAGTGGAATCTAAGAGCAGTTCTAGTTTTCTAGTTTCTGTTTTCTTTTGCCTTGTTTTTTAAGGGTGTGGGTTGCTTTGTGATTACAATATAGTAGTAAGCCCTTAAATATTATAGATAACACCATTTATAGTATTTTCTTAAAAGACCCCTAAGAAGTATCCACTTAGTGCATGCTTATGCAGTCTTGGAAATCATATTTGTTTGATAATCTAACATTCACGTAAAAATATGCATACCCATTGTCATGTATAGGTTATAGTCCCTCTGTTTTCACTTTCTCTGGTTTCATCCCTCTCTACTTCATGCTTTACACATGCACACTTGGTCATATCAAATTGTTTCAAATCCATTATTTGCCCTGAGGATAAAGCCCTTGCTCTTTGGCATAACACGCAATCCCCCACAGGGTCTGACCCCATTTCCTCCTCTAGTTCATCCCCTCCCATCCTCTGCTATGCAGCCTGTGCCATGGGCTGATTGGAGCAAAGATCTGCTCCTTGAATGTGCCATGCTTTGCTCACTCTTTGCTTTCTGCAAGATCTGCCCACCTGACCAACATCTGCCCACTGAAACCCTGCGGATGCTTCAAATGTCAGCTAGTCACCTCCTATGTGACCTTGTGCATATTCCTTTTATACTCTGCTCTTACCAGATTGTCCTAAAGATGTTGTTGTTGTGATTTTTGTTATTATTCTTTTTTCTATTTTTTCCTGAGATGGAGTCTCGCTCTGTCACCCAGGCTGGAGTGCAATGAGCCATCCCTGCTCACTGCAACCCCCACCTCCTGGACTCAAGCAATTCTCCTTATTTTTGTCATTATTCTTATACTTGCCTCCACACTGAACTGTGAGCCAACTGAAGGAAAGACCATATGTTGTTTGTGGAGCACTTACTGCCTTAAGTAGGGGTTCCATAAATATATGTTGAATGAATGGAAAATGGGAAGAAAGGAATGATGGAAAATTGAAAGGAATGAAAGGAAGGAAGGAGAGAGGAATGTAAGGAAGGAAAAAAAAAAAGGATTTTACAACTGATTCTAACCTCGGGAAGACTACGAAACCCTAGGATATTTTTAGTTATTATGAGATGCATCATAAAAGACTTCAAACAGCATTTATCCTATTTTTCTTAATACATAAGGCAAATACTATATGTAATTGTGTTACTTTCAGAAAAGGAATATGTGATGAGAGTCTTACAAAATTAAATAAATAATGCAAAGGTTCCGAAATTCCAAAACAAATGAGAACCACTGTCTTTTTTTTTTTTTTTTTTTTCCTTGAGACAAGAGTCTCACTCTGTCGCCCAGGCTGGAGTACAGTGGCTCAGTCTTGGCTCACCGCAACCTCCGCTCCCAGGTTCAAGCGATTCTCATGCCTCAGCCTCCCGAGTAGCTGGGATTACAGGCGCCCACCACCAGGCCTGGCTAATTTTTGTATTTTTAGTAAAGATGAGGTTTCACCATGTCGGCCACTCTGCTCTTGAACTCCTAATCTCAAGTTATCTACCCACCTGGGCCTCCCAAAGTGCTGGGATTATAGGCGTGAGCCACTGCACCCGCCCTATCACTGTCTTATACACTTAATTCTGTGAACATGTATATACCTGTATAAATTTATATGTATTTAAAATTTATTTTGCCACCTTATTTTAAATAAGCAGTTTAAGCTTCTCCCTATTTCTTGCTTTATTTAAGCAATTATTATTAAGCAATTATTCAATAATTTTCTTATGAAATTAAAGATGGAATAAATTATCCTAATCATTTATGAAGTTATTTTTATATCTGTTCAACATTTGCAAAATTCAAGACAAAATCATTCTCTGTGGATGATACTCCCTGCCCTGGATGATGTTCCCGCACTGCAGGGCGCCCATGTCTCTTGTCCTGGGTGCTCTGGCCATGTAATGACCCACTATCTCAAAACCTGATTAAAACTCTTGGCCAGCTGGTGCCTGTAATTTATTTGATCAAAATCATAGAGCAACTCTAGTCAAAAACAAATGTGGGTCCAAATGTAAACAGTGTATCCAGATGAATGAATAATTCATTCCTTCCCATCACTGATTAAAAAAAGAAGCCTAAGTCCTTCCAGGGGTGCCAGGCAAGGATATAATTATAGGTGGAGCTGAGGGCCATTTTTATTATTTAGCACTTTATAAAGTACTTTATTTGCAAAGTGATGGCATTTTAGAGACTTAAATTGTTTAGTCTTATGTAAGTAATCAGGAAGGTAAAAATTTAAATGTATAGAGACTAACATAAAATGTATGTGGGTTTCCCCACAAACACATTCTCACACCCTGAGTTCTTGGCTTGAAAAACCAGATACAAAGAAGCAATATGTGGACATTGGGAGAGCATTTTTGTTTCAAATTTTCACCAATATTAGTGATACAGAATGCTATCCAGAGACTTCAGAGAGGTCATTGATAATTAGTGTCAGGGAATTCATGAAACTTCCATCACTAGCTCAACAATTCTTCCTTTATAAACAAAAGCAGTTCAAGAGGCAATGTAGACATGAAGGGTTTTTTTCCTCTCTGTGAGCTTGCTACAACTAGCCCATTCTTTAAGGCAACTGATGCAAATTTGATTGAGAGAAATATTTTCTTTGTGTGCTAAGATCCCTTACATTTATAGTGTCCAAGGTATGAACTTTAAATTTCACTTGCTGTACTAGGAAAGTTTCTCTGGAGTATGTTCCAAACTACATGCATAACCAGTGCGTGAGTAACACTTGATGTGAAATGTCATGTTGTAGCATCCCTGGGTCTGCAGTCTGTGCCTATGACATGCTTGACATTGCCAGTGTTTTTACTGGGAGATTCAAGGAACAGAAGTCTCCCGATTCCACCTGGACACCAGTTCCTGATGAACGAGTTCCTAAGCCCAGGTATGTGCAAATATTCATATGGCTATTTTAAACTTTAGAAATGGCAACGCTTGCACCTCTGATAATGAACATCCTATGAACTGCACACTAGTGCCTTCCATGCCAGCCAAGCAGATTGCCTTCATCTCATTAACCAAAACCCAAAGTTACCTTCTCATATAGTCAAACCAATGTTCCTCTAGTCTTCTGCTTTAACCTCCAGATATTTATTTATCCAATGTAATACTACAATGGTGGAAACCATTTGAGGCCTTACTGGCTTATAGTTGGGAAAACTGAGGCCCAGAGAGGTAAAGGGTATTGCACAAGTTCAATAGCAGGGGGAATGATTTCTGCTGCTTCTTTATGCTTCCGTTCAATTTTATAGAGACCCATGTCTTCAAACCCAAATAAAATAGGAAACGTAAATAGTGTTTTCTGGATTTTGTGGCCAAGCTGGATCAGAGTTGAGTCTAGGACTCCAGGCCGAGGGTGAGAAGAATATAGCGGGTAGAGTGGACCATTAAGATGTCTCTGGTCTGCCAGATTCTGGTCTGTTTTGGGTCCAAATACAGTGCAGTGTCCTCCTCCCCAGATCATACCTTATAATTGCTTTCATGAGATACTATGGTCCAGAGGCAACCCAGAGACCTCTCAGTCCTATGTAGTCACTTCCTAAACAGGCTAAGTCATCCTAACTGGGACAGGAGGGAAGTTCCCCCAAGCCCTTTGCCTGCCTCTCTTTGTGGCACACAGTCACAGCTCCATCGCAGCATTTGCACTCCAGGTTCCATAGAAACAACCATGGTGTCTGTCCTCCCCCGGAGTTGTGTGCCTCTGGAAGGAAGCCCAACATCTTACTAATTTTTTTGTTTTTCAACTCTCTTCCGCAACCTCCAGTCCTCCCCACAACGTACCTGGCCAAGTACACTTACATGAACTAACTTAGGTAATATAAATCAATTATACCCAGAGGAGAAACTTAGTGGTTCATCCATCTTCATTACCTGAATTATCTGGCATGTTGATACTCTGTTACTTATGGAGAGCAAACTAGGTGTGAAAAGCACACCCCAGCAACCTCAGACAGATAGTCTTAAATCATTGCCTGGGATTGTTAACTACCTTCTAGATAAGCAGGAAGGGGAGTTAAGCCTGAGGGATTGGGTTTCAGAAAGTTCTTATGTAATACTCCTTGGTGTGTAAAGGTGGTGTCACTCAACCAATACCAGCACATATACTTTAAGTGATTTTCTACTAATGGCAGTGAGTTTGCCCACATACTTCCACATGCCTGCCTCGTCCCTCTTGCAGCAGTCAGGATGCTCCCAGGATGCTGCCTTGGGCCAGTGTGGGCATAGGAGTGGTTCATGCTGGTGTCGTGAGGGTCCAGTCTCCTCTCCTGCACCACCCAGGCAAACCAGGTGTCTGGACCAGATGGGCTTCATTGTTTCCCTAATCTGACTTTGCTGGGATGACCCCTGACTCCTGAAACCGTAGAATTTCTTGTAGTAGCAAATTTTTATGGTCGTCATTCAATGACAAGAAAATGACCTTTCAGGAAAGAATCTGATATAATTGGCTTTTCATACCTGCCAAAATCAAACAAAAATAAAAACAACAATAAGAAACAAAACCCAAATGTTCTCTGAGGGAGCCCCAGGTAATGAAACATGATTACATGGAGTCTTGCTGGCACGTACCCTATTGACTTTTGGAGAGTCTTTGCTTTCTACACTTGCGAAAACGTTCACCTAATTCTCTCCCTCTATAGAGTAAATGCATGAGGAATCTCTAGCAGCCTTTTTGGATAAGTAAAACCATCCGTGAGATACGTGCAAACCACACTCACTCACTTGTTTCAAGCTCCATCACTGTTTACTGAAGTTTGTTTGTGCTTCTGGGAGGAAGCCAGCCTGCCCCCAGCTGAGGCTGAACTGTGCTGGCTGAGGCTCCTCTATGAAATGAGGAGGCGGCTCAGAGGAAATCTCAGCATATTGTGCTTGGTGGCATTCTGCATTGTTTAACTTCCTCCTCTCAGGCTGCAGTACATTCTTCTCCATTCCAGATGCTTAGAGAAGCAGTTCATTCAAAGAATTTGCCATAAGGCACCAAATGAACTCCCTCCTTCTTCACCCTTTGTTTCATTTTAGGCCAGGTTGCTGTGCTGGCTCATCCTCCTTAGAAAGATATGCAACCTCCAATGAGTTTCCTGATGATACCCTGAACTTCATCAAGACGCACCCACTCATGGATGAGGCAGTGCCCTCCATCTTCAACAGGCCATGGTTCCTGAGAACAATGGTCAGGTGGGTGTCAAGCAAACCGTGTCCTGATGAATTTCCTGACTTCATCTCATGCTCGGAGAACCGATCGGTGGATCATGCTTTGAAATGCCACAAACATCTTCTGCTATCCTGGGCATTCATTCAGCTGTGGAATGCTGGCCGGTTGGTTGGATGCCACTATCCCCCCATACACACATTCCCAGGGAGAAGAGTTCCAGTATTTTCAGGCTAGTTGGACACATGCCAGCAATTAGAGGAAGGAAATACCTTTCCTTCTGGATTAGCCCATTGATCCAATCTGTGCAAAAATAGAGCAGCAGTGAAGGAGAACCAGTGAATGGATGTGGATACCTGATTGGTTGGAAATGATTACAAAACTCGCAGCAGATTCCACCTGAGCGTGGCTCATGGATTGTTCACTGTCACACAGAGCACAGACACCACATTCGCCAGTGTGAAGGATTCATAGTTTAGTATTCTTTTTCTGAACTGGTGGCCAACAGCGAAGGGACAGCCAATTAGAGATCTGTGATTGCATTAAAAAAACTCTTCCTAATATTTATTCAGAGCTTATCTCCAAACAGTTCAACAGGCTTTCCCAAGTACCATCCCACTGTGGTAGTCATCAAACAAAATGTTAATTAACTTTACCACTATTTTTATACTCTGACTTTATTAAAATATATTAAAGCACTGCAATAGCTCTGGCACATAAAATGGAAACCATGGTATATAACTTGCAGGAGGGTCTGTTTTCTGGTTCTAGCTATGGTGCTTAGGACAACTGGGTCCCCATAGAATGTCGAATGTTCAAGAGATTTCAGAGAAGGCAAATTGCTGGTAGGACTTATCCTAGGTATGCCCTTCACCTTTAGCTTTAAATGGATATTGTTTGGCTTGCAGGTCCCTGCAGTTTTTAGCAGTGCCATTAGCATCCTACCTCCTCATCCTTGAGAAGTCTCCCAGCCCCTCTACATACAACTGGAAAGCTTTCCAATCAAACATTTTGTCGATGAAGGCTTTGTACCTCAGAGGAAGAGTATGGAGAAATGGTAGTCGTTGCTTTTCAATGTTAAATTAAAGGTTAAATGAATTTATTACTTCTTACCTTCATCATAGGAGACATTAGTCTTTCCTTGTCGTTCATGGAAGGGATTATTGCTAAGTGGTTTCAGGTGGTTTTGGCTATCTGTTATGGGACTTGGCCCAGAAACACACACACATACACACACACACATTCACACCTCCTTCCTCCCCTTTGGAGCCATACTAATGCTCTGCAAATGGAAATAAAGGGCCAGAACCACTTGAGAACATTATTTATATGCATACATTTTTCTTGAGGTTATTACTAGAAAGCTATGGCACAGCTGTTTGAAGTGGAACAGGGAACACTTTAATGATAGACCAACAAAGAGATAAAAAATGTGGTCCTGTCATTTTAGATACCGCCTGACCAAAATTGCAGTGGACACGGCTGCTGGGCCGTATCAGAATCACACTGTGGTTTTTCTGGGATCAGAGAAGGGAATCATCTTGAAGTTTTTGGCCAGGATAGGAAACAGTGGTTTTCTAAATGACAGCCTTTTCCTGGAGGAGATGAGCGTTTACAACCCTGAAAAGTAAGTAGAATATTTGGTTCTTCCTTAGTTATTATTTGTTACGCTATTATGGTCCCTTTCATTCAGAGAAAATCATGGCCGACTTAGGTTTTATGCATTTTTAGATGACTTTTTAATGCTGTTTGTAAAAATTTTTTAACATCTAAAAAGCATTATTTTCTCCTTGCCAGTGTGTGTGTGTGTGTGTGTGTTTATATAGATACATACATATGTGTGTGTCTACATGTGTGCATGAGCATAAGGATTTGTTTGTTTCACTGCCAATTAGATCAGATTAAGAGATTGCCTTGTGGGCTGGGAAGTGGGATGTGAGGGTGGTGCTGAGAAAAAGAGAAGAGTCTATTAATGATATTATCTTGCCTGATGAAATTAGATGCAGCTATGATGGAGTCGAAGACAAAAGGATCATGGGCATGCAGCTGGACAGAGCAAGCAGCTCTCTGTATGTTGCATTCTCTACCTGTGTGATAAAGGTTCCCCTTGGCCGGTGTGAACGACATGGGAAGTGTAAAAAGTATGTATTTTGCCTCACTGACAATTAGAAAGTCCGTGGTGGCTAGGAAACAGTCCTAGGTAGCTCATGGTCATCCTCTTCCTGCAGAACCTGTATTGCCTCCAGAGACCCGTATTGTGGGTGGATAAAGGAAGGTGGTGCCTGTACCCATTTATCACCCAATAGCAGGTAAGGAGCCTGAGGAGTGGGAGAGGGTACAGTGGCTTGCAGCCAAGGTGTATTCTAGATGTAAGATTTGCTCTGCTCTCACACTCCACCACACAGCTTTCTGTGCACAAACACCAGCAACGGGACTGTCAGCCTTTCTCCTTCCCTTTCCCATTTCATGGAGCCTCACCACATCACATGTGGCAGATTTCCAATTGATTAATCATCCTCAGACTGATTAAAAACACAGAATGGAAACACAGTGGGCTTCAATGTATTCCCTAGAGAGAGAGACAAGAAGGTGCCTGCCTTGATCATCATGGTGGGAGAAAAGCAGAGAAAAGGAGCAATAGGATACCAATTAGATTAGTGAGTGCTTTGTTCAGCCATAGCAAAACTGGCTCTTGTAATTGACTGTGCAGGGCTGAGAAGAAATTGCAGAACATTTGTTAAGCAATGCAATTGTACTGCAAGCATGGTGTATACATCCAATAAACCTTTTCCTGCGCTGAAGAGCGGTTGACCCTGTTACTCTTTAGGCAGTCAATCAATTCTTGGCAGTTCTCCAGCAGATCAGCTAGATGAGGCCAGTCCACCATGCCTGTGATTTGGGTGTTTAAAATTGTTACCCTGGCTTTAAATGCTTAGATGACATTGGCTAAGAGGTTTCTTTTTATGCTTTTACTTCAGTGGATGTGAAATCCAAAATACATTTGCAAAAGTATTCAATGTTTATCTTTGATGGGTTGTGGCAAGCAATTTAGGAGGTTAGACAGCACACATCTTCCTTCAACACAGCCATTTCTGCAACCTCCCCAGATCCAAAGGGGAAACAGAACCATCTTTACATCACTCTGTGCCTCCTTTCCTATTTCAGAATAGCTAAACAAACAGACCAAGGGCGTATCTGATGACCACCACCTGCATAATTTGAGGACAAGTATTCTCATAAACAGAGCTGATGATAACTATAAAATCTGACCTGGAAATTTGACTAATGCAAAAGTCTGAGTCACTGTATATTATTAGAACAGCTTTGCAAGTAGCATTATTGACATGCTGTAATATTAGAGGTTTGTACCTTTTCATTGGACCCCTCAAGGTGGAGGACAAAGGTTCACCAAGCATGGTGAGGGGAGCTATGAAATGACCTTTGTCCTTTCTGTGTTCAACATGTGACCAAAGGCTATAAAACTGATATTTTAAAAATTATTTTTAAGTCAATATAAGAACTCCAAAATGGTTTCCTTAAGGTTTGCATTCATATTTCAATGATGCTGGTATTGCTCAAAACATGGGGCACGCCCTTTAGAGAGTGGGCTCCAGGGCATCATGAATATTGGCTGTCATTACCACTAGAAATCTTCATCTTTTGAGGGATTTGATTTTTAATGTGGCAAAAAAGATTAGAAACAAAACATGGTGGATTATTAGATCAAGCTGTGACTTTCAAAATAGTTTTCCTATATGGCTCGTAAATAAGCTCTGAAAGCAGTTGCAAAATAAGAGTTTCAATTATATTATGGGAATATGTACAAAGTGCCCCCAAAGGAAGGTGACTCTGGTGTGCTTATTTTAAAAATCAAAATAGCTTTTATTAAAATTGGTTTTCTTAATGTCATGTCGCTTGTACAGCCCAGTGGTGACCTAGTAGACTTGGAAGAAACATGAGCCTGTCAAAGAGAATGACAGTAATACTCCCAAGGACTGGGGCAGGGCTGGGGGTAAACAAATAGCCAAGTGGTCTCCACAAAATGCACCACCGGCTCCTGTCCCCTCTCTAGCCACTTGGACCTTTGAACACTTTTGGCTAGATAAATGTCTAGGCAAAAAAACCTTGCCTAGGAAGGCAAGGGTAGGAGTGAAAGAGTAGAGAGAAAAAGACTTTTCTTTTTAATTTATAGACTTCTATATTGTTTCTATGAAGAGTGTATTTTAACATCTAAACTTCTTAAATGTTTAAGAAATGCTCAGAGAATTAGAGTAAAGAAGGATATAAATAATCTGCAAGCTTATTATCTCCCTGAATAATACCTGAATTCACTGCTTAAACCATGGCTTCTCTTTGGAGAGTCACCTAAGACTTTCTGTAACTTCAGGGATATAAACTTCAGAGATAAATATTCAAGCTGTTAACTATTTCTTTTTTGCACCTGCCACTCATCAAACTGTGTTACTGTCTTTAGTGAAACTTAAGACTCATTTCTGAAGACTCACGTTATTGTATTCGTTTCTGTCTCTCTTTCCCTTCCTTTTTTAAAAGACTGACTTTTGAGCAGGACATAGAGCGTGGCAATACAGATGGTCTGGGGGACTGTCACAGTAAGTACAGTCTTTTATCCATTTTTATCTTTGGGCAAAGATGCTTTCAGTGAACGGCCTAGATACATCAGCTCACATGTGGATCTGAGTGTAGCAGACACTAAAGCATGCATAAATGACAGAAATCATCTTCTAAATATCAAGTAAAGAAAGCACTGTGTTCTAAAGCCAGTGTTGTCAATGTTGTCACTATAAATGCTGGCACCTATTTCATTAATTCTAATGCAGGGGAACAAATTCACTCTAGAGGATATTAATTGTAGCAAAGCAGTAAGTTAAATCAGCATTTCCATTACAAAATGACAGTTTTGCTGTTTTTAAAAACGTGCTTTTATACTGTCATTTTTAGCCGAATAATAAAAAGATTGATCATTGTACTCTAGTTTTTTAATTGAGTGGGCCTGTTTTATTCTTGAACATATCGACTAACAAAAGTAATTATGTTTTTAAATTAGATTTGTGTCTGTTACCATATATGATACGAAAAAAATTTCAGAAATAACCCACAAGTACAAGGCAATTAAAAATAACCTTTTTATAGGAATTGGCCTACTATGTAAATCTCAGCATTCATTATTAACTGGTAACATTTTAGTTAGAACTTTATATAAAGGATCTGGCTCAAATTTCTGCCCAGTTGTCATGTGACCTGATTAATATCAATATTCTCCTGAAAATGCTTTATTAATGCTAATTTAAAGAATAATACCATACTCTTGGAAAATATGTTTAGTTTGTGCTGTTTCAAATGTTACGTATGCTGAATTTCAAGAAGCTTGCATTCAAAATGGCAGCAAATAATAGCTCCCAAGGGAATGAAGTTATATTATCCTGATATTTGATTCTATAATGAAAATCATGGATATAATTCTAATCTTTCAGTCATGAGTACTGAAATTTCAGACTCTAACGTGTCATTCAACTTTCTACCTTACCTTTTTTAGAGATTAGTTATAATCAAATAAAGAGGGCTAAAGGCAGCCTTATCTCCAAATCTTTGCCATATACATTTTTTCATTTACAAATATTATATATTGGCAAAAAATTCTAATTTATTATGTCTTTTCACACAAAATTGATGAGTTAATAAATAAGCATAGGAGAAGTGTCATCACCTAAAGATGTATGTTACGTGTGTGCATTCATCTGTATCAGGGAAATAGTTTGATGTTTGATCAGTTGACCTTAATCATCTTGGTGCATTATAGATTTATTTGCAAGGAAACAGGTTTTAAGATGTGTGTGTGTGTGTGTGCGTGTGTGTGTGTGTGTGTGTGTTTTATTAACAGCTTAGTTAACTGATGTTAATGAGCCATTTTCATCATATTTATATTACTTGTGATAGTGGTGTCTGTAGAAAAATAGGGGTGTAGATTTGGATCAAATCAGAAAATACGTGAAACATGTAAAGATGGTTGTTACTTTGTCTATAAAATGCCCACTGTCCCAGTAGGCTCACACCCTTATCTGCGTTCTCAGGCAGAAGAACCTAAGGAAACCTCTGTATGTAGCATAGGAGAGGCTCTCGGGTCCCAACCCCGTGATTTACAGTTTATTTCCAGAGTAATCTTAGTGGTCAAGCCCCTGGATCTGCCTTCGTGCTTTGTAGTGTGTCCTTGACCTTTAACCTCACTCTTGCTGAGGCACATAGGGTGTTTGCTCAGGGCAGGAGTCAGGCTGCCCCTCTGCCTCCCTGCCTTTCCTCATGGCTTCTCCTCTCCCCATGTTCCTGCTGGAGCATGAACTACCTCTATTAGACAGACCTATCCCCACACAGGTATTCAGGGAGGATTTCTCTAACTGGTGCAGTCATCATAACTGGTACAAAATTAACAGGATGTTAAAGGGAAATGAGGAAATCACAGCAGCCAGTGTTAGAGGCTGAGTGAACCAGAGATCTGACCCCAACACACAGCACACACCCAGATATATTGCCTAATATGTGTAAGGGTTTGTTTTTTAACTTCCAAACTAAAACTCCTGATGATTTCAGAACACTGTAACACTGGACAGTTTCTCACAGCGTGGTTGTGAGGATGAAGTAAAAAGAGAATGTAAAGAAAAAATGTTTTCTTTGTAAGTGTGATCCAGGTATCACTTATGCACATGCATGTCCCTCTGTATAAAGAAGGGTTTAAACTCTCGAAGTCAGCTATAATTGCGGTTACCATTTCGTTTGCCAACTCTTGCATTTTCTTTGCCTCTTGGCAAAGGCAGGGACTTGGAGGAAATTCTCTTGGTGGAAGAGATATGGAGGTGTGAAATTGGACTGAGTATAAAGCATTACACGCAGGAATTAAAAAGCACTTACTTAGTATCGGGGACCATACGTATGTCGGCAGGGTTCTGTGTTAGCTCATTCCCACTTATGTAAGTCGCACTAAGCAGAGTGTAAAACATTAAGTAACCTTCTCCTCCCTTTTGTCTTTCAGATTCCTTTGTGGCACTGAATGGTAAGGAAGATATTACTCTCATAATTTCATACTGGTGGAAACCTATCTGAGAATTTCTATTTCATTAATCCCCTTGAGTATGTTCAAATCTTAAGTTTCTTTTTAATTAATTTTTTATCCTCATTATTTTTTTATAGACATTTCAACACCTCTACCAGATCATGAAATGTCTTACAACACAGTGTATGGTCAGTTTACGGATTTTTTTTTTTTTTTAATTCGTTAAGTCATTCATCTGGCAGTAGTTTATAGTTTTCATTCCTAAACATCATGGACCAGATTCTTTGTTACTTAAGGGCCCCAATTCACTAAAATTATTTATTAATTTCACCATCCTTCAAAAATCACTCTGCCTATGTGAGACAATTGATGTGGGAGACTGAGTCCTAAATTTTTAATCCAGATAACATGAAATATGCCAACCTTAGGAAATTTGGTGAATACATTTAATGAGTTCTTGAGGGAGAAGAAATTGCTTTCGAACATAAGTATATCCAAGACAAAGGAATAGTGCTGATAACTAATAGACTATAGCTCTTCAGCTGATACAGCGCACCATCCCCCAAAATGCTGGCACTCAAGACAGTACCCTCTGCTGGCGAAAATCTATGCAGGACACACAGGTTAGGCTCCTATTAGACAAAACTTTCCAATATAGTATGAAATTGGCCCCTGAAATTTAAGTTCAAAAAGAGTATGAATATTTAGACATGTTTTCAGTGCGATTTCTTCAGAATGTAGACAAGGAAGAGTGACGCAGTGGAAATGATGTACAAACAGGATTTATCTCATTGTTCTTGGTCTGAAATACACAATCACTATATTAAACAAAGCTACTAAGCCCATAAACAGAATATTCTGAACTCTTCATGTAAGAAGTTGAAATGTAGCTGTTCCATTTACATTTCTCAAGGTACCCCCAAATATTTATTAGGGTAAACTATCCATGTGTTTTTTTTAAAAAAATATGGTATGAAAAGCATCTGTGTGATGGCAGATTTAAGCCTCTGCATTATAATGGAAGCTGCGGGTTTCATGTATACACAGCCATTTTATAGTTTGTGTGTTTAAGATAAATAATCAAGCAACAGATCCAGGACAGTCTTTAGGTACAGAAGTAGGTAAATAAGGGAAGGAGAAAAATAAATTTTAAAAAAGGGAAAAGAAAAGATACAAAGGGGAAGGAAAAGAAAGCAATGCTGATTTATGATCCAAAAAAATAGTACATGATGGCTACAAATGTGTTTAATAGCTCCTTGTAAACTCTCACTCCCTGTGTCAAATTAGCATACATAAAAAGGCTTTTTGAATATCTTAAAGACTGGCTTATACCCTGGAACTGTTTAGGTATGGAAAACATTGCCTGCTTTCTCCTGACTGGCCCCCTTGTGAAGTAAGGCAGTGTGGAGTAGATGAGCCCACAGAATTCATCCACCTTTAATGTTCCCTCATCTATGACTGAAACCAGAATATTGAACACCAAAGACTAGAAGAAAAATTGCTCAGGAGGCAAATGTCGTCTAGCTTAGACTGCCTTGAGAAAAAAACCGCACTTTGTATCTGCTCTTTTCCAACATGATACTTTGCGATCATTTCCTGTAATTGAATAGTCTTTATCAGATATTGAGAAATTAAGATCTTGAAACAAATTGAACCAGCAACCTGCCCAGCATTCATCAGTCATACTAAGACCAATTTTAACTCCCAGGTAATTTCTTAAATAGACAGAATAATTAAACTATGGGATACTCTTATGAACAAAAATCACTCCCAAGCTATGTTCTCTCTTATTTCCTTTACAAAAGGAAAGGTACTTATTAATGCTTCCGTATTAACACTTTAAGGGATGATGCTCATTCATTTGCAGGTCTTGAGGGGAGGCAACTAAAGAAGAGCTGGAATTTTCCTTTCAGCTAATGATCCTATCCATTTCAGGCTAAATCTATTCAGTGTGAAGCAGTTCAATGATTAATTTTGACCATCAAAATGAGGACTGGTTCAGACAGTACTTACAAAAATATTGGCAACTTTTAAAAATAAACCATTGTAAGGGATGTTAATTTTGGAATTAATAAACCCAGAATAGATTTCACTAATTCATTCAGCAAAAACTTGTTGAGTGGCTACTGTGTCCTAGATACTGTACTGGGCGCTGTATTTGTAGCACCAAAAGAAGAAATAAATTGCTATTTTTATGAGCATGGATATAGACAAGGAAGCCAACTCCAAAGTAAAAAGTGCACCCACACTGTTTCTAGCTATGTCCTCTGCATGTCCTGCACTCTGTGGCTGAGTGTAGGCTCACAGAGCCAACTACAAAACCAGAACTGCCCAACCTAGGAAAAGGGATCATTTCAATAAATGATGCAGACTTTCTGCTTGTCAAAAGCTCTGTGCCACACCAGTTACATATGCAAGAACCCCTTTTAGTGAATTGGGCCCTGATTATTTTCCTTCTCTCTTCCTCTCTTGTATTGATTTAATGTCTCTGTTTTGTGTCTAATTGTCTACAAACATTGTTAATAGGTTAGAGTAGTATGAAGAGGGTCTAACCTCTGGAATTACAATGACTTGTAGATATAGAGAAACAACATGATGCATTAAAGTTAACTTTCAAAATATACCTATTTATTTGTATTTTATGAGAATGATAAAGTATAACCTCAATTGATTAAAATGTGACCTTTCTTATTGGACTGACAAAACAAAAATATAGATTCCAAATCTATTGACATATGATATCACATCCACAAATGTTTGCCTATTTTTGTAGCATGATTTTGGTTGTAAAGTCTCTTAGGGAATGCACAAAAATAATACAATCTTAAAAATCAGACTAGAAGAAGGAATATAAGTGGTTTCCTTGTAATATTTTTTTAAGTGTGGAGAGGTAATAACACATCTTTGAATTCAGACTGAGGACTACTGCTTAATGGTGCTTTTATAGGGTGGTTCTAAAATTTTTGAGAATCATGTATTGCTTTCTCTGACTGTTTAATTCACCACTGGCACGTGTTTCGTATCCTCAAGCATAAGTTTAAAAGATTACAAACCTCATGATGCTCAGTTTTTTCTTCCGAGTAAATCAGATGCGTGGTTTCTCTAGATTTACATATAGAAAATCGAGATGTGGTGGGTATTAGACTAACACTTCAGTGATAGGAAGAAGAGACTGATTTCTCACATTTGTGTAAAACACTTTCCTACCTAACTACCATCTGGTCCACATTAATGTCCTCTCATAGCCATAGCTTTCCATTACCAATGAGTTTTCCGTGTATTCGCAGCATATGGGCCAGGAAATCTTTCTACAGAGAATGTGTCCCTTAGGCATATATTTCCCCTAGATTACCGTATTAAGAAATGTTCTCCCTAAACCATACTTACGGCATTACCATAAAATTGCCCCTTGAACACAGTTAAATTGAAAGTGCTCAAAATGCATATCAATTCAGGTAAAAGAAATCTTGCTACTTGGAGGGGAGATATTTTTTTTTTCTTCCTCACTTTCTCTTTCTAACTCCCTACAAGCTATTTCTAAGTGTTTGCTTACTGGGCACTGAATTTTCTCTTAGACTGACCATATTAGACCATTAGAGTAGTCTTGAATTCAAGAGTGGAAAAAAAAAGTTATGTTTTAGACCTCAATGTAAGCTGAAAGGAAATAAAGGAACTTCTATATTTCCATTTCTCAGGCTGATTTTCCTACCCTTGTTCTCTTATCTGTATCATGACATGAGATGTGAAACTCAGAAATGTAAAAACACAAAGTCTAGAATAAAGCATTCCTTGAATTTTAAATGAACATGCTTTTAGCAGCTGGATACGATGCAGACTATTTTCAACGAATTGAATGTTTGAAGTTGTGTGAGAGCCAAACAAGTGCCATACAGAAAGGGACCTCTTCAATGTTACCAAAGCTTTGCCGCAGGATTTAAGTGTGGTGGCTCTGTAGAAGTCACTATGGCATGGACGAGCCACTTGGCTTCCTTTTTCCTGCTACGCAAAGTTTTAAGAAGATAAAAAGCTATCTTTGTTATATATGTTTTGTCTGTAATTTGCAATATTACAGTCTCCTGGGGGGGGAATCCAACTTCCAATAATAATTGTAAAAAAAAAAAAAAAAGAAGAAGAATGCACTGTGCTTATTCTTATAATCAGTCTTTCTAGAGGCCAATATTTTATTTATCATGTGCATGGTGATCATACTTCAAGGCTGGAGCTTTTGGAGTTGTTGTGAGTCTGCCCTACTTTCCACCAAAGGCACCAATTATACATGCACAGTAGTTGCCCTTATATCTTTTAAAAATTGTTCACGAGGTTGCTCTATGTAAGCCAAAAACTCCAGTTGAAAATCACAAGGAGGTCATATTTTATTTCTGCCAGAGAGAACAGGTAGTAGAGCTTCTTTAAATCATTGTGTCAGCTTGGATCAAAGCACCTGATACAATCTGTATTTAACCTTGTGAATGATGGAGGGAGAGCTTACGAACGAATTCACAGGAAAAGGCTAGAGTTTCTGCTGTAACTCTCAACCCAGCCATTCTTCTCGTATTATCCTATGGTAGCTTATCTGAACCTCAGAAAACTCTCCTTTTCTAATTTGAATCATTTTAGTCAATGCAGCCTCAAAAACGGAAACTATTTTTATTGAAATAAGACACAAAAGGGACAGCCATAATAGTGTGTAGCAGTTGAAGCCTCCATTCCAATGAAAAGACAGTGGGAATAGATCACTTTGCAAAGCAATAACTACTCTCAGAAAGAGGAATGCCTGTGAAGTTGAGCTGAACCTGAAGACCAGATACACTGTAGAACCTCCATAGGAAGGGTGCAGAGTCACTGAGTTACTTGTGACAGGGACAAGACTTACCCACTACCAAAAACCTGCCCCATCAGTCACAAACGGGATTCCTGGAGTGGCCACTTTCTGTGTTTAGTCCTGCCACGAAAATATCAGAGAAGGACACTGGCCTTTCTTGAGCACCTACTATGTGTCAGACACTATGCAAGATGCTTTCACCATTGTGTCCCTATCCTCCCAACACTGAGAGGTGTCTTTATCCCCACTGGGTGCACAGGAAGAGGTTAAGTGATTCCCCAAGGCCCACCCAGCAAGTGTCAGAGATAGGATCTGACCCTTCATTTTCTAACTACAAGTTCAAGGGCTTTCTGCTGAACACACCCCACACTACCACCACCACTAAACCGTGTCGTTTCTAGGGCGGTCTCCTCTCAGTCTTACAGCCAGCTTGGGTGTCCCACCTCCAGGCCTCTGAGCAAAGGGAATGTGGGTCTCTCCAATGATGTTTTCCTAATTGTATTTGTGATGAAAACAGGGCACTCCAGTTCCCTCTTGCCCAGCACAACCACATCAGATTCGACGGCTCAAGAGGGGTATGAGTCTAGGGGAGGAATGCTGGACTGGAAGCATCTGCTTGACTCACCTGACAGCACAGACCCTTTGGGGGCAGTGTCTTCCCATAATCACCAAGACAAGAAGGGTAAGGCCTTGGAAATGCCTCTTCCTCTCGGGGGAGAGGGAGGGAAAAGTGGGGAGGACTGTGTAACTGCTTCCAGCTGAATTTTAGCAGCATTTAAGGAACCTCCAATGCGCTATGATTGAAAGTTTCTCGAAAAAGACTGCAACCCCATCCTCTATGTGAAGCTTGATCCTAAATTATTCTCTGACCAAGGAAAACCACACAAAACAAATAATATATCCTCTGAGCTTCCTCTACCCAAAAAAGATGTGGCTTGGCCCAAAGCAGATGCTGGCTTCTGACATCCCTTGCCATTCCTCTTAGTCTCATTCTGAGATTTTTGGACCCTCTTTTCCCACCATAATGTGATGGAATGCGGTTCGGGCTTTGGCAAGTGAATGCAATTGAAGTAAAGGCCCTGTTAATCAGTGAATTGAGAAATAGCAGGGCAAAGTCTTTTCTGGCTGGTAGCATCTCACACTCTTGCATGGTGCTGAATTTGAATAGAGCCATGGTCCTCAGACGTACTGCAATTGCTCTTAGAGGACAGTAGCTAAGACAAAAATATGTTATTTAATCAAGCAGAATTGCTATGCATTTAAAACGGAAAGGAAGCCACACTAAATGAAAGGGACTCTACTGTGAACTGTCCTAAATTCTCCTTTGCTTTCTTTGCTTAGCTGCAGACAGGAAATGTCATCTCTTTTCTTGCCATTTGCTGCTTCTGGTAACACATCCTACTTTAGTTGCAGCTGCAACCAAAGAGGCCTTTACTTGTCCAAAAAACAGTCTTGTAAATCAGAGACTGAAAAGCCCAGTTATGTTGCTGAGCTGGTTCCCCCCATTCAGAATTGTTTACTTCTATATGTTTTCAAGAGTTTCATCCAAGCGGGAGTTTGAGTTTCGAGGGCAGAGCAGCCACCGTGACGCTTGGAAGATAGTCGCTATCGCGCCCTCCCCCAGAGTGTTCTGCATACATATCTCCATCTTCACTTTTAGACAATGCTTTGTGGTCAGACTCTCAGGCTACATTTTCATCTCCTTTTTTGCTTCTCGTCTCCTGAGAGTGCTGGGCGCTCTGCTTACTCTATTTGCCGAGTCAAAATGTAAAGATGGAGCCCCTTTTGTCTTGTTCTTGAGCATGTCCTCTTAACTGATTTTATTTTCTTCTATAGAGCTCCCCTTCCCCTTAGTAATACGCCCTGCCTCAAATCTTTGTTTTTTTGTTTGTTTGTTTTTGTTTTTGTTTTTTTGAGATGGAATCTCACTCTGTTGCCTACACTGGAGTGCAGTGGCACGATCTCAGCTCACTGCAACCTCTGCTCCCCAGGTTCAAGAGATTCTCTCTGCCTGAGCTTCCCAAGTAGCTGGGATTAGAGGTGCCCGCCACCGTGCCTGGCTAATTTTTGTATTTTTTTTTTTAGTAGTGACAGGGCTTTGCCATGCTGGCCAGGCTGGTCTTAAACTCCTGATCTCAGGTGATCTGCCCGCCTCAGCTTCCCAAAGTGCTGGGATTACAGACTTGAGCTGCTGCTCCCGGCCAACTCTTTTTTTTTTTTTTTTTTAAAGCTGGTTTTGTCTCATCAGCTTCTTTCAGTTTGAGGGATTCCCTGCTCTTTCCATCCTGAGAAAGCTCCAGATAGAAGAGAAACTGTCCCGACAGATTACAAACCTTAGCATATGCCATTATTTGTTATGTGTGGCTCCTGACCTCAGATGTGCTAGTCCTGTGTTCTCAAGAAGAGAAAACTTAGTAGAAATCACTTTGTTTTTGCCCACTGCGATTTTCTGAAACAAAATAAAACAAACAGCCTTTCCAATAAAGCATTAAATATGCCAACTAAATATCTAGCTGTTGGTTGCAGTAATTTTCTTTTCACTTCACTGAGAGGGGTAGCATGAATTTTCTGTAATCGTTAACTCCCCCCAAGGAATGGAGGTTCTCAAAGAGTCCAATTAACACTTTGACAGATCATTTTAAAATTCGGCATTGTTCATTCTCTTGGGTCTTATTATATTGACAAAGCTGGAAGCAGTCTACATATTGTCAAACAATGGTGGCAGAGGTGATTGCATGGGTGTTTAACATGATCACTGTTCTTGTGCTAGTAACTCCTTGCCTTGCCCTGTCAGATTTGAGTTTGTTTTTTACCATTGGTTGTATGTTTGATGGGGCAATGCCAATGAGTTGTGCAGAAATTTTAAACAAAAGATGTAGCTTAATGTTCCTTTTATCATAGTTTTTATGATTTTAATTTCCATTTTGTTCCAAATTGTTTTTTGTTTAATGTTCATGATTTATTTTCAACTTTTGTTTCGTTTTGCCAAGCACTGTGTGGTATGACTTGGTGATGGCGTTACTGCGTTGGAAAAGTCTTGTTCCTTTTCTGACTCATCATGGTGTCCCTTAACTTGAACCAATCTGTGATGCCCTCGCTTCTTTTCATTCCCTGATGTCGGTGCCTTAATGATGTCACATCCGTGTATGCAGCATCTCCCGGGATGCAAGAGTTTCATGGGTTTTCTAAGGGCCTGTGATGGGTGCTCTTTCTACTGGGTCGATTGTCTCATGAGAATGTGACATTTGTGTGCCCCAGCTTTAGGAGCTAAATATACTCTGGAATTGTTTCTAAAATCCATCACATTTCCCCACTAAGCAGAAAATGTGTCCACTGACCAGCTCGCTGAGGAGTCAAGTGCCCATTGCCCATTTTATTATGGCCACTGGTAAAAAGGCCAGTGAGGAAGGCATGCCCATGGCTGTCCTCTGCAGATATGCTGACTGCCAGTGAGCTGGTCCCATTCTTTGTCCACTTCATCCTCCAAACAATTCTCCATTTCCAGAGTATGTTTGCTGCGTTTTTCTTTCTTTTCCTTGCTATGTCTTTCGTCTTGATTTAATCCTGTGCGTCCCTCACATTCTGTCGAAACACCCTTCCTCACCTTGCAGCCTAACCCCCTTCTGCTACCATTGTTCTTAGCCTCCCCCTTTCAAAATAACAGACCCAAGCCCTCTGCCCCTCTGTGGAATGTTCCAAGGCTCTTTCCTTCTACACTGTGAGTAGCATTCTGATGCTGTATGTATATACAGTCATACTAACAAAGCGTGAGAAGAGACCTGCACAGCACGCGGAAGTATTATCATAGAAAATGAAGTAATTTTCTCTCTCAGTAACTGGCCTTGCCCTTCATTACCCTACTGGCCTTGTCTAATGTCTCTTGTCCTTGCTGCTTTTCTTTAAAATTGCCTGATATCTTTCAAGCCCTGGATTCATTAGTGAAAACACAGCCAACTGCTCTGTTTTATCTCTGGGTCCCTAGATGTCTGGAGCCTCCGGAGCGAGCCCTTTAGTCACCAAGCTGATAAATGAGATGCAGCCCTGACTACTTCTTTCTTGGTTCTGCCACATTAAAAAATACATATTATTTATTCCTCCTATAACTATTGTGGTGGTAATAGGTAGTTACAAAGGGGCTGTAATTACATATAAATAAGAAAGAAAACCCAGTTTATTTTTAGATCTGGCTTATTCCCCACCACTGCTTCCCACATCAAAAGAAATAAGAGCTTTTGTTTTTAGGTTAAACAATACCGAGAACAAATAGCCACCCTTGTGCCTCTTATTCCTCACCAAAAGTAACAATACTTTAAAGCCGATTTCCAAGAAGTCTGTGAGATATGCAAGGAAATTAGCCATGTCCAGAGCAGCCAAGAGAGCTATGTAGCATACATATAAAATGTAAATGCTGACCACTGCTATGAGGACACAAGAATATATCCTGAACAGAATAAAAATCTCCTACTTCAGACTTTATTTTATAATAAAGAGTTATTGTGAGCTCTCAGAAAACGGACAAAATAGTAAATATAGAGCAGTTCCCATTTAATCAGAAATGCCAGAGTTGTAGTATGCTTCTATCTTTTGGGAATCCTTAAAGTGAGATATTATCACATTATTACATTTAGTCCAGAAAATATGCCCATTACAGACAAGAATAAGATATATTATAGAAACAGAATTTAAATTAGAGGTTAAGTGAATAACCTAAAATGGATAGCAAATGTTGAATATATTTTAATCAATGTACAAGCTATTTGTGTAAGCAGTTTTTAGTTTGGGAAATAATATTCCGGTAAGATTCATAAGATGTATAAATATGATTAGTATTGTCCACATCTCACAATCCTAAATGAAATTTTATAAATCACAGAGGTTATCAATAATTCTCTTTATAGTTAATTATTTATTCTTTAAATGTGCAGTAGCCTACAGCAGTATTGCCTCTGAGGGAGATGAGCAGCACCTTACACGGGATGATTTAGGTGGCAGGGATGTGATGGCCTTCAAGAGTATTGAGTCATGTGGTGGAAATTTATGCCCTTTTCATTGCTCTTTCAGTCTTCTGCATTATCTTCTTGATTACGTGAAAGGAAAAGTCTCAGTTTGGTGTTTTCTCATTAACAACTCCCTAAACTTGCTACTCTCTCTTTTTGACAAAGAGGGAATAGGGTTTACACTGGGGCTTTGTCTTCCAGCTGCACCTAGCTGGAATTAACATTGTTTGGCTTTAAGTTAATTTTTATTTTTCTGGTTACATTTTATCTTTGAAAAGTGACACTTTTGTTTTTTTCATTTGTGATAATGATACCAAGTTTCCCTTTGAAATACATTTTAGAGGTAATTTAAATAGAAAAGTAAATAATGCAGGAGTTATGAGGGATATAAAAATACTAAGTAAATAATATGGTAGGTGACATTCATTGTTATGATTAAAATTGTAGTATTGGTAGTTGAATGACCAAAGTTTAGGTGACTATGTACTATAGCAATTGAAGGAGTCCAGTGAAGGTTAAACTATTACCAAGAACTTTGTTCTGACATTTGGAAGAATGAGATTTGATGACCACTATAACTCTCCTGGCTGGGTATTGCAAAACCAAGTGAATACATGCGTCACTCCAAGTGTTATAATTATACAACCCAGTGCCCTTCTGATTTCTTTGCTACCTACTGAACTTTGTGTTTGGGGGTGGAAAGTTTTGTGAAATAGGAATTTAAAGTAACATGGATTTAGACTAATAAGAAATTAGCCACTCTAGGCTTGTTAAGCATCTGGCAAGTTTTTTCTCCACACCAGCAGCAAGCACCCTAGTGTGGTCTGCCGCTAGTTATTACTCAAATTGTGGCCTAGGGAAAGTTGATGTTTAGCCTTTCCACTTTTCATCTATTTTGCTGATATCCGTAAGGAATCTTGTGCTACACAGTGTTGCCCAGCCTGGCAATAGCCTACACTTGACCCTTCTTCTTTTCTCCCGTTCAAACTTTACCTATTCTAAGTTCCAAGCGCTCAGTGTCAGCTGTCTTTATTAACAGACTGAGAAATCTCATTTTAGGTGAGTATAGTTAATAATAGATCCTACCCCCGGTTACTATTACATTTTAACACTCTACGATGCTTAAAATCTAATGGATTTGGGATTTTAAAGCACCCTGGTTCTCCCAACACAGAAGGTAATTTTTTGGCTCCTATCAAGTCATATATAAGTGATTTTATGGACAGAGAAAATTATTCCTGATGACTGTAATAAAGGAAGAAAAATAGGCCTCTCCTCTTTTCCTGAGTCTTAAACTTGGGCTGAATTTTCTCTGCCATTTCTTCAGTAATATTACCGTAACAAAAACATTTTCTGAGGTGTCTGAAGCAGAATTTATCACTGGCTCTGTGGTGCAATTTGGATGCCAATAAGGAGTAAGAGGCTATATTAGAGATAGACATAGTTCCTGCCCAAGAAATATCAAACACCAAACAGATGGAGCACAGGTAGACACGAAAGCACACCAAAAGGCCTTTATGACCAACATTCTCTTTATGAAATGCCAAAATCACACACCACAGACTTTAAAAATATATAGTAGACAAGTAAAGACAACTTGGCTGAACACATCAAGGACATAGAACTGTGAAACAGTTTTTCAGCTCCTTTCCTTCAGTTCTTTCCCTCAGTACCAATATTGTAGCAATAACACATCACTTGACAGGGAAGACGAGGAAAATGATGGATGTTTGGTAAAGGAGTCATATTTAAAATTTTTGTGGGAGTGTTGGCAAACTCAGACTTTTATTTTTTTTTAAGCCTGAGCTTTATTTCAAGAAAAAACAAAACTCATACTAATTTGCATTCCTTTTGTTAGTAAAAATGATCCTATTGCAGTCATTTTTAAATGTAAGAGTAGAGCAAGGCAGTTTCAAGGAGACTTCAGAAAAAGGGCCTTTGTCTTGGGGAGTACTAGTAATGGGAGGGTAAGGGTTTTCACTTCCACTCAACAATGGAAAATTAACTGAGTTCGGGAGAACGTGCATGGCCAGAGGCAAGGAACATGAAGAGATAGTGAATTGATTGTGATGGTTCCAAAAACTCTTTTGAATTAGAGATCACTTATTTCTGATTTTGAATCTTAGAGGAAAGGTATCCTTCAAAGTTCATAAGAAATTTGGAACATAAGCTATTACTGTTGCTGACTATGCAAAATATAATACAATTCTTAATATTTAGTTCGTCAGTATTTTTTTATTTATAAATTGTGCTATACCTGCCCCATAAAGATTTAGCATCTTTTTTATTACTCTAAATTTTTAGAGATTAAACAGTTTAATTTTTAGAGAGTAAAGATTTACCATCATTTTTATTACTCTAAACTGCCTGTAATCTCAGCTACTTGGGAAGCTGAGGCAGGGGGATTACTTGAACCAGGGAGGTGGAGGTTGCAGTCAGCCAAGATCGCACCATAGCATTCCAGCCTGGGTGACAGAGGAAGACTTCGTCTCGAAAAAAAAAAGAGATTAACAATTTTAATCACTAAAAGTTTAGACTGGGTTTAAAGAATATTTGTGGGAGTCATTTAAAGCATACTGCTTGGGAGAAGAAGAGTAGGGTTGCTAGGCAAAATATAGGATGCTCAGTTTATTTGAATTGCAGTTACACCTGAATAATATTTTTTATATTGAAACAAAACTAAATAATTGTTAGTGTAAGTATACCCCAAATACTGCATAGGACATACTTTTAACTAAAACAGTTTTGTTTATCCGAATGAACTGAGAGTACTTATATTCTTTGCTACCTGATAATTCTATAGAAGATGTTACTGATTACTTACTCAGTGAATATATAAGATCTGATTTCTATATTACATTTGACCTTTAACTCTTGGAAATATAGAATAACCCATATTCTGATATGTTTAAGAAAAAATCTTTTTCCACGAAAAATATTCTTAGCATACTTAAGTTCAGAGAATGACTATGAAATATTATATATGTGTTTGAAATGTGATAAAGAGTAATTTAAAGATTATTACTGAAAACAGGCTTTCAAATGCCACTTTCAAGTAAGGAAGGCTCAGAAATCAAATTGTTCTTAAAGAAGAGCATGGTTAAAATTATTGGTTCTCTTATGTTTTACCTAACCTCAAAATTTTAACAACTGTTATGTTAACCATATGTATTCCTTTTTCCTTCCTAAATTATATGGCTGCCCTCCTTTTTTTTTTTTTTTTCATCTGTCATTTTCATGGCTTTGGAGGGGAAGAACTGGAATTCTGAAAGCCCTAAAAAATAATAGTTTAATAATGGTGACAATCTCATCTCAAAGAAAGGCAAGACAGCAACCTTTCCTTTGTTTCTTTTTTCCTGCATTCACCAGAAATTGAACAAACATGTGCTATATATAAACCTTATGCTGAATGTTACAGAAGATACTAATTTGAATTTCACGTAAACCTGGCATTCAGACAGCTTACAGTTTAGTGAGGGATACCCAAAGGTGATCTAAATGCTGGGGCAGAGTGAAGTCTGACGGTAAGGGAAGTCAAGGAAAGAGGGGGAGGGAGAGTACTAAGGGAGTCTAAGGGGAGGCACAACTAATTCCAAGTGGGGTACACAGGAACGACCTTGCAAAGTCTTGAAGGAAAAGTTAGATTTCACAAGAAGAAGGGCATTCCAAGCTGAATAAAGTCCATGACCAAGACACCACACTGTGAAATGACAGAGTGTGATGATAAAGAGGCAAGGAGTGTGCGGTGACTAAAGTATATGGAGGACTGGAATGGAAAATGAGATTGAAATCATAGCCTGGAACCTTAAATGCCATGACAAGGAGCTTTGGCTTTAGCGACAGGCAGTGGAGGATAGGAAGGTAGATGGTGGGAAGAAAAGGACCACAGGAGGGTAGAAGTGGGGAAAGACTAAGATAGCAAGATTGATAGGTGATACATATATAATAAATTGGTCATTTAATCATATTAGGTTATTAATTACATGTACACAATAAGTTTGGGAAGTGGAATTTTGCATCAATTTTGGATCTAAAGTGTCTATTACTACACATTGCCGGCATTTTCCTGGTAGATGCTTCTTGCCTATCTAGCTCTATCCTAGGTAAAACCCCAGGCAAGCTGAACTCCAAACTTGGGCTTCTTCCTCTCTTTAGTTAAAACAGTAGGGTTCAGCTGAGCATGGTGGCTTAATTAATAATATAATCCAGGATGCCACTGTTTATTTTTACTACATTAATATTTCTTGGTCACCTATGAGAAAAGGAATCTACATGTAGTCTCCGGCTTTTCTTTGAGAGACTGAGGAAAATGATATTGTGAGCAAGTAAGGTGCTGGGCTCTCAAATGGATGATGTGGGTTTCCATGCTTGAACGTGTGCAGGGGGAGAGGGTCCAAAGCCGAGAAGCCCATGTGGGAGGCTGTAATTGTTCTTTCAGTAGTGTGGGCATGGATGTAGATTTGATCTAATTAATTTTGTATCCTTTTGACAACTTGCTGAATTTATCTAAGGTCTTGATGAGATTATTGTGGAAAGGGTAGAAGGAAAAAAAAAAAAGTTAAATGTCAGCCATGTAGAAAGCTGTTTCATCTCTCTGCCTGCCTGAATTTGCACACCAGTATTTGAATTTTCTTTTCTAGGGATACCACTAACCTTTTATTTTTTAACCTAACATTCATTTTCTCAAAAAATGAAGGACTTAAATTATGATTATGGAGGCTTGAACTTTTGCTTTTAAAACGCCAACTTAAACCTTAGGGTATTAAAAAAATCAATTCACCTTCTAGAGGTGCTTCTCACCTTTAATCTCTAGCCACTTTTTCAAGCTGCATCTACTTGACATGACACTTTACCCCCACCCTTTTCCCTCAGTCTCTTCCCATTCTCTCCCATCTTTTCTACAAAAACACACACAATGACAAAGTTTTCTGACAGCTTAATGGAACTTTCAAGGACTACGGGGACTAGGTTAAGTGTGATCTTATTAACAGAACATCTGGAGTAGTTAAAAATTTGCTCTTTAATTGGTTCAATGGCACCGTGTTCATCTAGATTTTGTTTTGTCCTAACAATAAAATTGTGAAGAATCAATTTGTAGTTTGCATTATGTGGAAAAGTGGGAAAATAATATTCGCTTTGTCTCAGACCTTTCTTTCTGATAGCCTAGTTTCATCAAGTTTTTTTTTAAAAGGCTTGTTAGAAGTTTTACTTTGCAAACTTCACTGCTCCATAAGCAAACTAGTCCACAGAGGGCAAAACAGTGGAAATCAGGTAATTTCCTGAGAATAGCTTCTCTTTTCTTGACATTATAGATGAGAACGGCCTCAAACTACGTAGGGCTTGCTCAAACTAACTACATCACGCACGCCATTATCCCGGAAAGACAGAGGATGAAAAAGCTGGGTTCATTTGCTGGTTCCAGGGAGATGTAGGTTATGCAAGTAATAGATAAACTCTTGCAAAGCCTATGGGCTGCTCTGAGGGACTGAAAGGAGCCATGTGAACCTCATCATATGTAAATCTCTTAGCACTTTAAATTGTGGAAACACCCTGAAGTAAACTACTGAAATGCAGTTGGATATACTGAAATATACTGGGTGCACAGTAGATGGGATCTTTTTTTTTTTTTTTTTTTTTGAGACGGAGTCTTGCTCTGTCGCCCAGGCTGGAGTGCAGTGGCCAGATCTCAGCTCACTGCAAGCTCCGCCTCCCGGGTTCCCGCTATTCTCCTGCCTCAGCCTCCCGAGTAGCTGGGACCACAGGCGCCGCCACCTTGCCCGGCTAATTTTTTTTTGTGTTTTTAGTAGAGACGGGGTTTCGCCGTGTTAGCCAGGATGGTCTCGATCTCCTGACCTTGTGATCCGCCCGTCTCGGCCTCCCAAAGTGCTGGGATTACAGGCTTGAGCCACCGCGCCCGGCCAGATGGGATCTTAATTGGTGTCAGAAAGCCAATTACAGGCAATGTGAAGGTTTGTCACCCTTAATTAATATTTCTTAAGCTCTTATAAGTCTGTAGCCTGACAACTATCTTTGTAAAGAGATTCATTTTTAATGGCGTAATAAAATTTTTTCCACTCCAATTATTTTTAAATTTCATATTTTTCAAAAGGATGCATTCCTTTTCAAACAGATATCTGCAATTACTTTTTTTTTTTTTTTTTTACTGAAATCAGAGGCAGTCGTGAACTGTATAGAAATAATGGAAGTTCGGTATAGTCAACCACTGACAATGCTTTATTAGGAAGGAAAATGGTGTCGAGAAATTTATAGGGCAGCAAACTGCATTATGCCTAACCTTTTGGACATATTAAAGCATGTCATTTCCAGTCTTACAGCCTCTTGTTATTCATAAATAATAGATAGCACTGGACACAATCATCTGACATTTGTTAAGGTAATAAATATACCCTAAGTGCTGATGGGTCTTGCACTCCATGATTTAAAAGCACACAGCAGAAATTTAATGTAACTTAAAATGTCTTATGTAATTCTATGGATTTGCAGATTCAGTTCAACTCAGCAGATCAGTAAGCACAGAGCTCTGTTGAGTGAACTGTTGTGCTAGGCATCTTTTATTATTGTAAATCAGGACCTTACTTTGGGGAATGACACATGAACTCAAGTCCCTTTTTTCACCCTGGGAATATAAAGGAGAAGAACCTTCATGAGTTTCTTTTCTTTTGTCTAGTCATGCAGAGATGAAGGTAAAGATTTTGGCATCACCTAAACCATTCTCAAACATTGCTTAATAGCTGTAAGTTGAGATGAGGGAGTGGGTTTTGAGATGATATTAGATGCAGGCCTTTAAAGGAGGCCACTCTATCCAATGGTGGACTCCATCAAGCATTCTGCTTCTTCTGCACTTGAGAACGAGTTATGCCTGGGCTGACCCAGTCTAGGACATATGTGAGCTCTGTGGTACCAGTCACTATCTGATGGCCACAGTTACAGACATGAGGAGTATCAGAAATTCCCCCCCATGTTTTCATACCAGAGCAAATAGAGATCACAAGCATTTTTCAGCCGTTTTGGTGCAAGCAAATCGGGTTGATTCTTTTGCAGGAGTAGCAGCACAGTATTTTGCGCTATATGCCATGCTTTTGACAGATACCAAGGGAAAGTGTTAGGAATTTGATTGTCTTTCCAATAAAACAAGGTCGATTTCATATTCTTTATCAGAGCTTGATAACCACAGTAAAGAAATTATCCAGTGAGACCTGTTAAAGACATAGAACATACTTTGAACACCAAAGAATACTTAGTGCATTTATTTATTATTTATTTTACAGATTATTTTGAAAGTCTCGCTATATACTACCTCAGTGGTGTCTGAGGTTGGATTTTAAAGCTAAACATTTAGATGTGTTTTCTGGAATATTATTTATGGCATTTCAGGATAGCATTTCTCAGGCTTTAGGGAACATAAGAATCATCTGGAGGCCTGGTTTCTGGGCCTAACCCAGAGATTCTAGTGCTGAAACTTTGGGCAGGACTTGAGGATTTGTGTCTCTAACTAGTTCCAGGTGATGTTAATGCTGAGTGGCACTGATTCAGGACATTTTCCACGTTGCTGATGGGCTGTCTTATTTAAGTTCACTAGTCGAGCTTTTGTTGTAGTTTTAAATCCTTATTTTTCCACTCTTGGCTAACACAGTTGAACTCTACCAAAGTGTTGCCTTAAAATAGTCTAATCTTGGACCCTGTACAAGACAGGCAACTTGTCAAACATTCTAGAAACACTGTCCTTACATTATTAATTGAGCATTAACACATTTTCTGCACAATGCCGACTGCTTTGTGTTCATTTATTCAACCTATTTCATCCTTCCAACAATGCTCATCTTATAGCCAACACTACTGGGGCCTGGAGACCGAGTGACATGCCCAAAGTCACACAGTTAGCTATTTGTAGAGCCAACATGCAAACTCAGGTCTTTATGAGCTCAAAGTTTATGTTCTTAACCAATAACACCCAGTCTCATCTTTAACCAGATCTCAAGAACTACATTTCTAGAAAATTCAAGTTGGAAGATTTAGCAGTATTGAACCAGACCTGTTTCTTCATATCTGTTTTATCTTTGTTTATAGAGAAAAATCAAAGCAAGTAATCAAATAATCCAAGCAAAGACTGGCCCAAATTTCACAATTTTTTAAGGAGGTCCACTTCTCCATTTTGTGGCTTCGATGCCCTATGAGAGAGTAAAGGAAGAAGATGGGACTAGGAAGTTGGAAAATAGAAATGCTTTGTCTAGTTTTAGAAATCACTTAGACATTGTGTTTCTAGTCTTATTTAAGAAAGCTGATGAAAGAAAACTTCAAAAAGCAGGAAAATACTCCTTGCAGACTCTGCTAAAACTTTGCCAACATAAAAGAATCATTACCTTTACAGGGACAGTAACAGTTCTAACACATGAAACCACAAACCAACATTCCAGGGCATGGCTTTTAAAAATTATCTTATCATGACCCTCAGTCTAGACATCAGTCCGTGCTCTGGCTGTAGCACTCCCATTGGCAATGCCATTTCTAAAGCAGTAGAGCAGTGGAGGAACAGTGAACTGAGCGTTCCCAGCACACAGGGAAAAATGAAGCTGTTTCTTCCCTAAAAAAATGAAATCGAATGAATTCCAGGCTCATTCTCCCTTCTATTCCTGTGATGACATCCCAACAAAAAATGCACCACTTTTAAAGGTGATGGAAGTGGAAGTGGGTTCGTCTACAGTCAACCACACCAAGCATTATTTCAATATGTGAGTTTTAAAATAGCTTCTGAATTGAGGATATTAAATAGCGAGGCCAGGAAGCTACCTCTACTTTGGCATGGTCAGTCATTAACTTTATATATCTTGAAGACCATGGCGCCTCCTGGTACCTAATCTGTAGCCTGCCAGGAAACACACACACACACACACACATGCACGCACTTAAGGGAACAGGAAAGTTTGAGTTACAAACTCCAAGCCCATTTCCATGGCTGCTGGCATGTCCGTTTATTCCTAAGCCATCTGGTTCACATTATGCCGTAAGACAAGAAGAAGGCTGCTTCCTGCCCAGATAACCACAGAGAGTTCCCATTTCACTTTCAGTGTGGTCATCTCTTGGCTGGGGTGTGGCTTTGAGAATAAATTGTCTCCAGTTAGGGTTTTTCCCGTTTGTTTTCTTCTCCTCTTAATAGGGATTACAGCGGGCTCTGTGTGGTTAGCGGGGTGATGCTTGGCTCGTGATTAGTTCATTCATTCATACTGTCTTGCAGGACCGTGAGCCTGGCATTTTGTTGCAATAAGATTTGCAAACAAGAAAAATTGGGCTGTTAGATTCCATTCACTCAAGTTGTTATGAGGATTTCAAGGAAATTGTAGGCTTGTCTTACTATAAAGCAGAATCAAGAATCTATTTTTAGGGGATCCTACTCCGGGGCTTTTCTTGGTGTTTTGCCATCTTTCTTAGCTCTCAGACCCAACACAAACCCGCTCTGGCTCAGTAATGGAGGAAATGTCCATCCTCCTTTTTGCCTTTGCATATTTCTCTAAAGGACACAGAGAGGCTTTGTTGTCTTTGTGGTCACCGGGTCCGCTTTACACAGATGCCTATTAATCACTTCACTATGGAGACAGACACATCCATCATATCACAGCAGCTCAGAAACAGGCCGTCCAGTGAAAGGGGGTGAGAGGGGAAAGTGCACACTTAACCATTTCGAGTTAGGTTACTGGCTGCCTGGGTCTTACACACTTAGGGTGGTAATTGGGGTGGGGGTGAGTAGAGCTCCTCCTTTGTATTTAGCTTAATAGGTGTGATTGGTTTTATGTATTTTTGCTTGTCTGTTTTGCTTCACATTTTGATAGGACAGATAACATCTCCCAGCTGTTTGTGTAAGGTGCAGGGGATAAGTAGATTGAAAGTTTTAATTTTAATAACAGTAATAATAAATGCAGGTAGACTAGCTGTGCTTTTGATGCAATGATACTGACTCTTTGAAGCCTAGAGTTTTTCGATAATGGATTCGATGTGGAACAGAGCAAGCTGAAAGTTAGCTTTCTCAGGTAAGAGAAACTGCAGATAAATTAACCAAGAACTTTCCTTCTATGAGTGGCAGATCTTCTAAACCTCTTTTTTAATCATTCTAGGCTGCCCACAGCCTTCCAAATGATGTTTCTAGCTCTTGCTCTTATATTTTCTCTACAAGTGCTCATTCATGTATGCATTCCTTTACTATTTATTTAAAAGATACTTACTGAGCACCTTTCTGCCTGAAGATTCAGTGATGAGTTTTAGCAGTCCAGGTGAGAAAAACAAGTATCATACTAGTGATGATTTTAGGATGAAGGAAATGCAGAGCTCTGGGGACACTTGTAGAAGGAAGAACTTACCTGGCCTAAGGAGTCAGAGAAGGCTTCCCCATTTAAGCTGAGCCCTAAAGATAGGGTCTGATGAGTGGGAAAGTGAGTAGGGATATTCCAGGCAGAGGGAACAGCCTGTATGAGAGCCATGAAGCAAGCTAGCGTATGGAAGAGTGGCTCATGCCTATAGCCTAAGAGACTAGAAGGGAGTTAGACTATTTGCTATTACTACAGCCTTCCCTTTCCTTCCCTCCAAGCCTCAGTTCTTGTTGCTCTCTCCACTCCAGCTAAAATCCTGTGCATCTTTAAGGCTTAGCTCAAATACCATCTCCAATGTAAAGCTTTTGCCCACTGTTGAAGCAGAAGTGATATATCTCATGACATAGCCACACTTTGGATGGAGTTGTGTGCAAGCACTTGCCTTCTTCCCTGCTGGTTTATGCCTCATTCATTGTTGTCCTTCCCCGACACCTAGTGCAGTGCTTGGTAAATGTTTGCTGAAGGCAGCCACAAAGATGCTTGGAGCCAAAACCTTGTTATACTAGGAGAGTGATAATAAAGACACAACCCAACCCTAAGTTAGGGGAAAACATCATTTCTAAAGCAAATTGTCTGAGCCTGGTGCGAGGTTCCCTTTGCACAGAATAGTATCCGTGAGCAGGGCTACTAGAAAACATTTTTTTAAAATAAGGAATGTAGTGTTCGATATTTCAAAATTTATTAACATGGTCATCATAGGAAAAGTCAGAATTATACTGGGCTTCCTCTTGGTTTACAGTTTACAATTGTTCTTATTTTGAATCACATGTTGCAGGGCCTGGGGGCAGGGTCCTTCATAATCTTTTCATTGCTTTGGACTCTAAAGAACTTCAAATTACTTCTCTGAGGCCTCCCTCCAGCATCTGAAAACTCTCACCTCAGGAAAAAAAAAAAACAGTGGAGATTCTATTCTTTCTCAGTTCTGCCAATTTAAGACATGATTTCAGAGAAATTTCTAAGCCAGGGTGTGCCTTGCTTCCTGCAATAGGAAGGTGGAAAGAATAACCATTTAGTACCTTATGACTGGTGAGAAATAGCTGGTGGTTAATGAATCAATGCAAAGGATTTTTCAAATACTGTTTTGATTACTAATGCCCCATTTTCAATTGGTGAGAGCAGAAGAGGATGCAGCGGTTGGAAGAGGAAGGAATTTCAAGACCCTAGGGTAGAGAAGCCAACTCTGATTGTTCTCTTTGCAGTGGGAGGATACCTGAGGAGGGGAGTATACCACCCTCCAAGGGCCCTTCACTTGCCCAGGGCTTCCATGCAACATCTGAAGCAAGGGATATTCAGCTCTAGCCTGTTGCCGTTTGCCATTTGCCCTTTGCCCTTTGCAGGGATGCAATTTTTTTTTTGTAATTATTCAGTTCCACTGGAGCACTCAGTTGTTGCAAATAACCCATTTATCATCATTGACTCTTTTGGATTTTTCCCAGAACTAATTTCATTTTTGAAAGTTTCTCTTCTTATTGTTTTGAGCAAATTACTGAGCACCTTTATAGATTTATTTTTATTTGTCTGATAGATGCTACTATTAAAGTTCTTTTATATGATTGGATAGAATTTATTTCCATGACTTCAAAAGCAAGGGGATAGTCGCTCTAAAGATGACCCACTAAGTTTAGAAGTTCATTTAAAAATAGCTCTACAATGTATTGAAAAACCATTTATTCAGCAATCAAGTATTGAGTTATCCAACTAAAAGCTCTGTGGATGGCAAGGGTTATAAATGCAGAAAAAATGTGGTACTTGCCCAGGATTTGTACTCCACTGAGAATCCAACTATAATTGCCAACATTTTCCACTTTTGTTGTTTTAATTATTTCAAAATTCAGTAACTATAGGCATCCTGAAACAGTATGTGTTCCCTTATATTGCTTCGAAATCTCATATCACCTTTTTGCCTGCATTTAGAAGGCATGAAGTTTAGACCTGGAAGCACAGGTCTACTCCTCTCCAGTGGGAGACCAATAGCAAATGGAATCCAATGGAGCAGCTGCGACTATCACTTGGAAGCCCTCTGTGAGCCACTAACCCACCACTCCTCCTTTGTGGCTTCTTTTGAGCTTTAGATTTATCCAGCAAACTACAGCATTTAAGCTCTTTCCTATTTTTTATTTCCTTTGATTCTTGTAACAACCCAGTAAGGCAGTAAGATTAGGTGTGTTCACCTCATGCTACAGATTAAAAAACTGAGGCCCAGAGATGTTAAACCACTTGCCAAAAGGTCGCTCAGCCAGTAAGTGGGAGCCTGCAATTCCAAGCCCACTGAGATCTTCTCTAGCTGCTTACATCACCACCACTGACCAGTCTGCTGTTTCCAAGCCTTCACAATGGCTGTGCCACAAAGTTGACTTGATCATTTCTGTGAATGCTTCTTTGGCCTTTTTCATGATACAAGCAGAAAGCTTTAAGTTTGAAAGGCATTTCCAAAAATAACGTTTACCTTATCTTCTTCAACTGCACTTTCAACTTACTCTCTGATCTGTTTCTATCTTTGGACGTTTCTGAATTTACACCAGCAGATGAGGAAAGCCCTGTGCCTCCCCATAGATAGATGAAGAGATGCAAAAATGTTTTTAAGGCCACTCTTTATATAACAAAATGAGACGGGGGAAAAAAATCTGTCTGAGATACCATTTTCCTGAAAGGTCAGATCCTACTTAACTTGTTAACAACCAAAAACCTGAACTCAAATATCATCCACTAAAAAAGAGTTCTTCCCAGTGAAAGAATAAGTAGCTTTCATGAGTCCAAAATAGCCAAGGACCTTCAGACATGAAAGAAGAATGATATTTGGGAGCTACAAGTAAGGCTAAGAAGCAATGGATACATGTGAAAAATTTGCAGTTCTCCCAGGGAAACCAATGGATTGCTCTAGCTTTACTCTCTCCATGTTCCTTTTAAACTGAGAGGGCAATTTAAATAATAGAATGCCAAAGTCAATTATAAATAGCTTCCTATTATAATACACATTTATTGGGAATATCCAGTCCCCCTAAATTTGGTTGCCTGGAAGGGTTTCATGAAACACTCATAGCCATGAAAAACATACGTAATACACCCCTACCCCATCACTGGGATCTAGCCTGTGTTAAACTCCCACTGAAATCACCAAGTCAATAAGAGAAATTAAAACCCATTTTATCCACAGGTGTACATTTGTGTGCAATTATATGTAGGGGGTTAAAAATGATGTTCAGTAGAACCCCATACATAATCAAAATTGAAGAAAAATGAGTTGCTATTTTAGCATAATAAGGAAATGCAAATTTAAGAAAGAAAGAAAATTTTCATTAGCACACTTCCTTGGTGAATAGGTATTAAAATATATTTGAATGCAGGACACCCCGCTGTTTGGGGAGCTTCACACATAAAAGGTGTGAGTTACAGCCAAATTATCCGGCTGTTTTTTGCTTCTCAGTTTCTACCCCTTAAAAGCTGATGGAGATAAATCTGGAAATATTTGAAAAGCATCACATTTGGAAATTATTTGATATCTTACCATCTTGCACACTCTTTCCTTATGGTGAATTGCCTCAACTGCCTTTTATTACCGAGGGTATTTGTTGGGTCACAGAATCTTTATTTCTTAAGAGATATTTGCTGCTTCTACTTAAGTCACAATCCTTTGTCACAGGACAATCATTTCCACAGCAACCAACTGTGATGTCACAACTGAAGGGAGGAGGACCCTTAGGAAGGAAAGAAAAAGAGAATGTACTTTTCAGGCTAAGGTTTCTGGGTTTTAAAACCATCACTTCAGAAATCAAAATATTTTAGCAGAAAAACCCCCATGACAAAGCTTCAAGGTCTCAGCTGTGACAAAGACAACATTTCAGTAGAAGTTTAAGGGTTGCATGTTGTGGGTTTGGGAAGGGGTAGAGATTTTTATTTCCTTTCATTCTAATTCTGTGCCACTGATACCTGCCAGTAAAATACATTAAACATATTCCAGAAAGAGTTGATTTAGTAGATGAAAAATGTGTCTCCCGAGACCAGAGAAGGTACATTTTCTGTCTTGCTATCATTTCCATAATAGGAACAATGTTTACATTTCTGCAGCCCATGCAGTGCCTCTAATGTATGCGTGTTCTTTCACTCTCCAGAGGCAGGAATTGAGGTATTTGAGATTTTATTTTTTAGCGACTGCATCAAGCACTTAAGATCTGACAATTGTGATGTGTATTCTCACTTGGCATTAAAAAATAAAAGCTTCAGTGTTTGCATTTGATTAGAGTCGCTCAGCTGGGTGGCTGATTAAGCAGGAATAGCGAAAGCACCTTCCTTCGGAAACACTGAATCCTGGTTAATGTAGTGTAAGATTATGGACGGGTGTAGTCACGTAATTTTTATTAAATTGAAGAGATTAGCTCTGCTGAAAAATCTCACTGTGACAGCAAACTCTATCTAGGTGCAATAATGGGACCTAACACTTAAACCCACTACAGGGCCCCAAACGGTCTTATTTCTAAATCTTCTTTCAGTTCCAATGAGAGAGCTTCATTAATTGAGTTTGCACTGTTGTTGTTTTTTTTTTTTTTTTGAGAGGTGATGCAAAATCAGCACAAACATTTGTAGTCTGTGAACTTTAGCTTTATTCTCTCAGTGTAAATAAAAACGACACACACTGTCTTTCCTCTAGTTGCTTGAAAGGCAAACATACTTTTCCCCAGACAGAGGCTCGGGTGGCCACAAGGGGGTCATCGGAAAACATCCCAACTGGAAGCCTAGAGTGTTGTGTGATTTGTTCGGTTAACATGCGTAAAATTGTTGCCTCTTCCTCCAGACTCAGGATAACTTAGTTATTCCAATTCTAGGAGGGGAAGATTAAAAAGCCATAAAGAGGGAAAGAAAGATAAATAACTTTTGAAAGCCAAAACCTCCCATATTCCATGGAGTGAAGCAGAGTAGAAAGTGCAGGTACTGGAGAGAGTGAACAGCACTTTTCCTTCCTTCCCTCCTTTCCTTCCTTCCTTCCTTCCTTTCCTTCCTTCCTTCCTTCCTTCCTTCCTTCCTTCCTTCCTTCCTTCCTTCCTCCCTCCCTCCCTCCCTCACTCGCTCCCTTCCTTCCTTTCTTTCTTTCTTTTTTGAAATGGAGTCTCGCTCTGTCACCCAGGCTGGAGTGCAGTGGTCTGATCTCCGCTCCCTGCAACCTCCGCCTCCCAAGTTCAAGCAATTCTTTACCCTCAGCCTCCAGAGTACCTGGGATTACAAGCCCCTGCCACCACGCCCGGCTAATTTTTTTATTTTTTTATTTTTATTTTTATTTTTGGTATTTTTAGTAGAGACGGGGGTTTCACCATCTTGGCCAGGCTGATCTTGAACTCCTGACCTCGTGATCCACCTGCCTTGGCCTCCCAAAGTGCTGGGATTACAGGCATGAGCCATGGCAGCCGGCCTGAACCGCACTTTTTTAGACAACAAAGAAGGCTACAAATGGAGTCCATTTACATACTGCACACGAGGGGATTGGGGAGGATTAATTAGTTAATGTTTGGCAAGCTGAGCTTGGAAGACAAGTTGTGCAGAGGTGCTATTGTCACTTATTACTGTTATTAATTAACAAGGTGAATGCTAAACAAAAACAAGCCTCGGGGTGTGCTTTCATTTCTTAACGCCATATGCGATGTCTATTGCAGGAGTGATTCGGGAAAGTTACCTCAAAGGCCACGACCAGCTGGTTCCCGTCACCCTCTTGGCCATTGCAGTCATCCTGGCTTTCGTCATGGGGGCCGTCTTCTCGGGCATCACCGTCTACTGCGTCTGTGATCACCGGCGCAAAGACGTGGCCGTGGTGCAGCGCAAGGAGAAGGAGCTCACCCACTCGCGCCGGGGCTCCATGAGCAGCGTCACCAAGCTCAGCGGCCTCTTTGGGGACACTCAATCCAAAGACCCGAAGCCGGAGGCCATCCTCACGCCACTCATGCACAACGGCAAGCTCGCCACTCCGGGCAACACGGCCAAGATGCTCATTAAAGCAGACCAGCACCACCTGGACCTGACCGCCCTCCCCACCCCAGAGTCCACTCCAACGCTGCAGCAGAAGCGGAAGCCCAGCCGCGGCAGCCGCGAGTGGGAGAGGAACCAGAACCTCATCAACGCCTGCACAAAGGACTTGCCCCCCATGGGCTCCCCTGTGATTCCCACGGACCTGCCCCTGCGGGCCTCCCCCAGCCACATCCCCAGCGTGGTGGTCCTTCCCATCACGCAGCAGGGCTACCAGCATGAGTATGTGGACCAGCCCAAAATGAGCGAGGTGGCCCAGATGGCGCTGGAGGACCAGGCAGCCACCTTGGAGTATAAGACCATCAAGGAACATCTCAGCAGCAAGAGTCCCAACCATGGGGTGAACCTTGTGGAGAACCTGGACAGCCTGCCCCCCAAAGTTCCACAACG